>NC_041234.1:38379984-38383692 GCF_002837175.3 Physeter macrocephalus | reverse complement strand
TTCCCCTTTTTCTCTTTTTGTGAGTGTGTATGTGTGTGGTGCTGTGTGAAATTTTTTCTGTATAGCTTTGCTTTCACCATTTGTCCTAGGTTTCTGACCGAACCTTTTTTTCTTCTTTTTCAAATTTTTCTTCTTAATAATTATTTTTTATTATAATAACTTTATTTTATCCTACTTTATTGTGGTTTCCACATAATCTTTACTATTGATTGCCACTGGCATGAATTTAATATATTTTTTCTTTGCTGAGTGTGCCCTGGAAGGAGTGCTATTTTCTACTCTCTGCTGGTTTGAGGTGGTCTTACTGACCACGCCGGGCACTTGAAGCCCATCTAGAGCCCTAAATTAGAATGAGAGGCCGGGAAAGCTTGTTGCAGCCCAATTAAAGGATAGCCGGAGAGGATAGGCTTTACCTTTGCTGATCCTGTTGATTGTCTCCCCTGCGGATTAAAGACAAACCTTCCTTAACAAGCTCATTGAGTAGCTTGGGTTTCCAAAACTCTCCAGGACCAGTAATTAATCCAACTGGTAATGAGAGCACAGTGCTGAATTCTGGAAAGGAATCATTTAACTCTTTCTGTACCAGACAGCTCATTTCCCCTTATTAATATCCCTTTATTAGCACTAGTTATTTGGGGCAGTATGAAAATAGTCTGGTGGAAAATTGCTTCTTTCAGTGAAGTCACATTATCTCTGCACTTAAAAGCAAAGATTGTCCTTCATCTCTAAACTGTACAAGCTTGAAACTTTTGTAGTAGAAAGTGCTTTTTGCCTCTTGTTTGATATAGGGGCAAATTCTGTACAGTTGATAGTTAGTACTTTAAAAAGCGAAGATCTGACTCTGAATTGGAACTTATTAATTTCACTCTGGGCCCATTTTTTAACTTAATGAGGTTTTTGCCTGTGGAAGTAACCTTTCCTTGGTGCAGCTTCCGTTTCTCCTGCCTCTCATATTAGCCTCTACTGTCTTCTTCCTGGGGCTTTGAAACATTTCCCATCCAGAAATTCTAGCACATAAAACATCTTTTAAAAAGTTTCATTTTTTGTTAATTTAGAGATATTTGGCCTTCTTATTTCATTATCTCCTCACTCTGCTGGGCATGGATATAAAGAACTCTCCTTTTGGAGACTGTTAATGGGATTAAAAGAAAGGGGAAGACTTACAAAAGTCTGTGGTATGAGTTTATTTTGTTCATGCATCTGAGAAAGCTATTATTTCTTTGTATGAAGAAATATAAATATTGTGTGTGAGGACTAAGCCTTTTCCTTCTCTATGTAACTGAGGCTAGAAAAAGACACTCCCAGGAAGCCAGGATAAAGGGAAAAATGACTTTGAGATGCACTTTCTTAAAATAACTGAAGAAGTGACCTCATGAGCCAGCTGATAGCCTGGGTTTGCAAATGGATACATTTCTATTAACCTGCTGCTTGATGCCACAGAGCCAAATATATAACGGAGTATATAATACCATATCCTGCAGGCAGGAGACTGTCTGGGAGATGGGGGGTTACTTAGAAAGAGAGGTGAAATGGCAGGCTTGGGACAAGAAATAACAATGTAAGTACTGTCAGTAAGAACTATCTTTATTAGGTAAACATTACTGATTTGGTTTCATGCTTCCCTATTATGTACTAATTTCTGTCATCTTCTGGTAAAATAGTCTTTAAATGAGAACACTTGATATTTAAATAGGCTCTTTAATACAAGTTTTGCTGTACTCGTTATCTCATTAATACTTAAGTATTCCCATTTCTGTTTTTTTCTTTCTCTATTTTACGGCTATAAGCCCATGTCCTTGGGTGTGACTCATGCTAAAATTGTCCTCTCCTTTTGGTCTTAAGAGACAGTTATGAGTGTGTCCTTAGATGAAGAATGCTGCTTATCTCTGGTGTACTATAGACCACCAGGTTCAAAGGAAAGCAGTAGGTCTGAGGAGGAAGATTATAACTTGATAAACTGCTTCTCTTGCCAAAAATCATTGTCAGCAATTGAGAATATTCACAAAGTAGGCTCCCCTTCTCCCCCAGTATACACACACAGCATGGTTACCATGCCAGGAGATAAAGAAAGGTAGTTGTCTCTGTGGTTTAACATCTGTCTGGTCTGGATTTGATTTGTAAAATAAATTTGAATGAAATTCATTAAGATCAGCACATGCTTCATTACATATATCTATATGTCAGACTCATAGACATTGGGCTATCTTACTAGAAACTTTTTAGAAGAGTTTTAGGGTTATTTTCCCTCTTTATTAAGTAAAGCCCATTTATTTTCATATATTTTGTGACCAATCATGTTACCAAATTCTCATTGTTTATAGTAGTTTTTTCATTTTATTCTCTGGGGATTTCCAGATACACAGTCATACCATTTACAAATAGTGGTGATTTTATCTGTTCCTCACCTCTTATTTCTCTCATCTAATTGTTCTGATTACTACCTCCAGAACAACATGTTGAAGACATGTTGACTTTGACATCATAAATGCATGGAGGTTCTACAAGGGAAATAAGCTATAGCATCAGTAGTACTTTAGGGGGCGGAAATCAAACATGGGGGCAGATATTCTTGATCTTATAGAAACAAGTGTATGAAATACAGCTTAAGATGTACTTTACCAACATATGTATAATTCTCCATCACCCATGGAGCAATAGTAACCTATGAGAAACAGTCGGTTCTCACAGCCACATTTTGGGACTCTCCACAACCCTCCAGGAAGGCTCTCTGTTTTATAATCTTAGAATTTGCTGGGAATAAAACACAGACCTACTAGAGCGTGGACTTGAGGATATTGGGAGGGGGAAGGGTAAGCTGTGACGAAGTGAGAGAGTGGCATGGACATATATACACTACCAAACGTAGGGTGGATAGCTAGTGGGAAGCAGCCGCATGGCACAGGGAGATCAGCTAGGTGGTTTGTGACCACCTAGAGGGGTGGGATAGGGAGGGTGGGAGGGAGACGCAAGAGGGAGGAGATATGGGAACATATGTATATGTATAACTGATTCACTTTGTTGTAAAGCAGAAACTAACACACCATTGTAAAGCAATTATACTCCAATAAAGATGTTAACAAAAAATGAGTATGATTTCACTATCAAAGGATTAAGAGAAGTCTTTGGAAAAACTTATAAAACCCTCAAAATATTTTTGTGAAAGGCCTCCCTCTGTGCTGTGAAATTCAAATATGGAAATGTGAAAGATGTCATGTCCTGCTGTCATACAGTTTGTCAGAATAATTTCTTTCCTGCCAATAAGTCAATACTTGGTATTTATACTTAGTTAAGTCTAAGAATCAAATATAATTGTACTTATGCCTAATTTTTAACAATAAGATACACTATTTTCAGAACTTGTTTCTTTTTTAAAAACAGATAAGGTGTCATTGAAAGTTTAGTTACTATTTAACATGAAATTATGGGGCTTGTTGAGCATGAATTCAAGTAGCCTTTTCCAATATTGTTAAATAATCAAAACCCTTTGTGGTCTTTTTGTCTATATACAATAGATTTTTGTTTGGGGGTGTAGGGAGTAGTAATTGTATGTGAAATTATAATACTGTTATGATTAGTAGAGAAAATCTGGATTGTACAGAAAAGTATGGCAAAGAAATTTAAGATTTGATCACTTGTAGTCATACGTGTGTACATGCATGTGTATATGTATAGTGAAAATCATGTTTTTAAAACATTTTATCTGGAGCA
>NC_041234.1:38376977-38378784 GCF_002837175.3 Physeter macrocephalus | reverse complement strand
AGATGAATGGATAAAGAAGATGTGGCACATATATACAATGGAATATTACTCAGCCATTAAAAGAAATGAAACTGAGTTATTTGTAGTGAGGTGGATGGACCTGGAGTCTGTCATACAGAGTGAAGTAAGTCAGAAGGAGAAAAACAAATACCATATGCTAACACATATATATGGAATCTAAGAAAAAAACAATGTCATGAAGAGCCTAGGGGTAGGATGGGAATAAAACACAGACCTACTAGAGCATGGACTTGAGGATATGGTGAGGGGGAAGGGTAAGCTGTGTCGAAGTGAGACAGTGGCGTGGATATATCTACATTACCAAACGTAGGGTGGATAGCTAGTGGGAAGCAGCCGCATGGCACAGGGAGATCAACTAGGTGGTTTGTGACCACCTAGAGGGGTGGGATAGGGAGGGTGGAGGGAGCGAGACGCAAGAGGGAAGAGATATGGGAACATATGTATATGTATAACTGATTCACTTTGCTGTAAAACAGAAACTAACACACCATTGTAAAGCAATTATACTCCAATAAAGATGTTAACAAAAAATGAGTATGATTTGACTATCAAAGGATTAAGAGAAGTCTTTGGAAAAACTGATAAAACCCTCAAAATATTTTTGTGAAAGGCCTCCCTCTGTGCTGTGAAATTCAAATATGGAAATGTGAAAGATGTCTTGTCCTGCTCTCATACAGTTTGTCAGAATAATTTCTTTCCTGCCAATAAGTCAATACTTGGTATTTATACTTAGTTAAGTCTAAGAATCAAATATAATTGTACTTATGCCTAATTTTTAACAATAAGATACACTATTTTCAGAACTTGTTTCTTTTTTAAAAACAGATAAGGTGTCATTGAAAGTTTAGTTACTATTTAACATGAAATTATGGGGCTTGTTGAGCATGAATTCAAGTAGCCTTTTCCAATATTGTTAAATAATCAAAACCTCTTGTGGTCTTTTTGTCTATATACACTAGATTTTTGTTTGGGGGTGTAGGGAGTAGTAATTGTATGTGAAATTATAATACTGTTATGATTAGTAGAGAAAATCTGGATTGTACAGAAAAGCATGGCAAAGAAATTTAAGATTTGATCACTTGTAGTCATACGTGTGTACATGCATGTGTATATGTATAGTGAAAATCATGTTTTTAAAACATTTTATCTGGAGCATTTTTCACACATTTTAAACTATTCTCGTAAAAGAATTTTTCATGTGTGTATGGGTCATATATATAGGTGTACCATGAATAATACTGAGAAAGAACGTCTCTCTATATACATATTTTCCCATGTCTCTACTTCCTGTGTATGATTTCTTCTTAAGGAAGAGACTCCATAAATCTAACTGAAAGAGGGCCTGGGGGTGTTATCTAACAGTGACAAATTTCCCCTCAACCATCACCCACCTCTTGCAGTTATTTATTTATTTTTAAAGTAAGGACATATTTTCATCAGTGTGTTTGTAGAAATTTTTATTATAAGTATTTTCTGTCCATTAACTTTACTTACTGAATACACGCCACTCTTATAATTGAGGTAAATTTTACATACAGTGAAATGTACAGCTCTTTGGTGTATACTTTGGTGAAATTTAATACATGTATACAGCCTCGTAAGCACCACAACCACTCCCCCTCCCATTTGAAATACAGAACATTCTTCCACGTTGAATCACTCAGTGGGCATGTTTTTCTTCAACCCTCCCACATGCCTAAAGTTGAAGTGGAATTCCTCTTCTTGGGGCAGGGCCTCCAGGCTGTGTTTGCTCTCACCAGGAGGTTGTTAGGGTGACAGAAACATT
>NC_041234.1:38373133-38376205 GCF_002837175.3 Physeter macrocephalus | reverse complement strand
AGACCTCAGCAGACACCAATTCTATTTTATTTTGCATGTAATTTTAATCATTAAGCATGACTTTAAGCTTTAACCCATATAGCATCATTTTGTAAAAATTACTGTTCTTTTACTTAGTGCTGATTGGGAGCATATTTCTGGTATTTATGGTAATCAGGACATGGGGTTTCATTCCCAGCTACAGGTCGGAATCATACTGGGACCGTAGACAAATCACAGAATTGATTTGTGCCTCAGTTAATTGGGAATGCTTCGTGGCTGCTACCTCAAAAGTGTGAAGAAAAGTAAAATAATGTTTTTAAATTGTCCTATGTTCCTTGAGGAAAGCATTATATATAAACAACATGGCTATTAGTGCTCCCAACATTTGGTCACATTTAATCATTTAAATGACTTCACCTGGAACTAAAGCAGAATGAAAAGCGAAATCTATCCTTTGATATTCTAAGCCTTCCTATGCTGACAGCGGTTATTTTGTAATATCTTGCCAGGTCATGTGCTTCCAGTTATAACTGGTTTGAGCCTCCTATCAGTACAGGGTGCATACGGACTATTTTTATTGCCTGTGAATGTTCTGCTAGAGTTAGCAGTGTTAGAGCTGGAACAGATTAGAATTTCTGAAACAGTATTGTGTACATTTGGGATGGTGAGCAGTGTGCATCATAGGCATGAACAGTAGTAAGTTACTCCTTTTTCTCCAAATGTTGCTTTTTTTAACATAGTGTCTTTGTCAGTATCTAGGCCATTCCATTCATTTTTCTTTATGGTGCTTAACTGACCGATGTCTTTTAGTTATTTTCTTTGAAGGAAATGAGAATGTTATCTCTCTTCAGTGAGTCTAGAAAAAGCTCAGTTGGTTTTGACAACAGTTTTGTGGCCGACTCCTGGGTAAGGTTAACAATCTCTTTCATGCTTTTAATACCAGAACCAGACCTTTATTACTCTACGTAGACTAACAGGAAGTCAGAGTATAGGTATACCTAGAATTGTGTAACTAAAGAAGCCTTTCCCTAATAGAGCAAAATGTAAACTATAGAATCTAGGTGTGTTCACTGTATAATTCAACTTTTCTGTGTGTCTGAAAACTTTCACAAAATAATAGAAAAAGAAGAAGATCTATAATTAAGTGCCCAGCATTGAAAGGTTGCAAGTGCTTTGTGACTACACTTTGGTGTGGATTAATGAACATGGTAACTTATATGACATTTTAATATATTATAGTGCTCTTGCTATGGATAATAGTAAACGGACCCATGCTGATGGGTGGGAACTAGAAGTAAATGTGCCTGTTTATAATGGAGTGACTTTGCATGGATGTCCATTTTCCTTGAAATACTTTATTGAAACAGCAAGAAAGAATTTGTGTGAATACAAATTACTATCAATTACTCTCTCTCCCCTGAGCAAGATGGAATTTTATTATTTGGAGAAGCAGCAGGTGGGAGCAGACCTTCCAAATTGAAGGCAAAGTCAAAGGCGAATTTATGGGGGGAAAAGCTGTGTATAGGCAAAGGAGAAACTCCTGGGAGTGATGAATGCTTAATTTGGGGGAAAGATTCTGTCAAGTTCTAGAGAAGAGTATATAATTCTTCCCCCAAATTTGGGCTCTTCCCAAATTCATGTTGCAGGAAGCTAAAAGCCTCAGTTATTTAGTTTGTTCCATGGAATCAGCTTTGTTCAGATGCTCCAGACATCCAGAGGAAACTTGCAGAGGATTGTCTCCTGTAATCAAAGTGTATTGTATATTTAGACTTTTTAAAAAACGGAGGCAGAAGCTAATGTTTTTATTATGCCTTTATGAGTATAGCTTGGTGTTATTTCTTAGCACTGCTGCATATTTTAAAATAAATTTATTTTTCGCATATATCTACATATATACACACATATATTTATGTGTGTATATACATACATGTGCACACATCTGAGGGATTTTTCATAGCCATAATTGAAGAGGATGTTTTTAAAAATAAACAAACCTGACAATTCTTAAGGTGACTACAAGTTTGGAAAGCAAAATTAGCTTTTTTTCCTCCTCCTGTGCTGGCCTATAACCTTCTTTGCTTCACTAGAAGCACCACCTGGACAAGTCCTTGGGAGTCTTTGGCTATCCTTCCTTGTCTGTCATATTTAGTAGTAACTGAGTTGAGGATGAACATCTTAGAAGCTAGGTAACCATAAATGTCCGAGATCTGTAGACAAGCCAAAGATAATATGGTGATGTTTGGCAACCCTGAAGGCCTGCTCTTGATTCCTATTTTCTCTGTGCTCCCTCAGCCCTTGCCTATGCTTCATGCCTACAGTAGGCTGTTCCACCATTATTCTTACTAGCTTTGAAGTCCCAGGAACTTCAAGACCAACAGATGTCCTCTTGGTATACGGAAAGAACAAAGTCATGGGTCCACTCATCTTCGTGTCCTTGAACAAATCATTTAATCTCACTGAATCTTGTTTTTCTACAGCCTTGTGTGCCTACTGGGATAACCTGTGTTTCTCAGACTTGGCACTGTTGATATTTTGGGTTACGTCATTCTTTGCTGTCCTGTGCCTATAAGATGTTTAGCAATTTCCCTGGCCTCTACACAGTTGATGCCAGTACTACGTACCCTCTCCTCCTGTTATGATAACCACCAATATCTTTAGACATTGCCAAATGTCCCTTGGGGTTCAAAATTGTCCTCAGTTGAGAACCATTGGGCTAAGATGACTTCCAAATACTTACTAAAATCTATTCATCTTTTTTTTATGTGTGAGGAGGATTCTTGTTTTCTGCAAGGGTGATTTATATGGATCAAGTGAGAGAATTCATAAATGTGCTTTGAAAGAGATTACACAGTTGTTTAGCCTTATATTGGTATTTTTCATTTTAAAATGCACTATACCATTTGGTTCTAGGATGGGCTGGGAGTTCGCATTCTCCATAACCACCTCTCATGCCTCCCCTTCATCAAGACGCTCACCGTTTGTGGGGTAAGCGCCTGGGGGTTCATATAACCTTAACGGATCTAAAATAGAATATTTCTGTAATCCTATGTATTTTATTTGATGCAGTTAAAACTATTATTCTATTATTCT
>NC_041234.1:38371678-38372186 GCF_002837175.3 Physeter macrocephalus | reverse complement strand
CTGGAGGCCACACACTGGTATTCAGATGTTTACCTCTGATATTTACATCAGCTGTGTGAGGTAGGCATTTGAATTCAATTTTACAGGTGAGCAGACTCAGGTCACACAGCTAGTTGGTAGCAAAACAGTTTCAAATCACAGAGTCTAAAGCCCATGCTCTTTCCACTATTTTATGCTGCCTGCCAGTGTTGGAGACAGGGCAGAGAATGTACTGGGGACTGTTCTAAAAAACTGCAGGTCCAATTATAAACTGCCCCGCAGGAAAAACCACAGAGCATGATGGGCTCTGGAAGGGCTTCCCGGACCATGAGGATCTTTATGTTCCTTCAGTTCCTTAGTTGGGTTAGAATGACCAGCATGAAGCAGCTTCCCACATACCCACACTGCAGAACTGGCAGCCTTTATCCTGCACCCATTCCAGACTCCAGTTGTATACCCTGCAGGTTGATGGAGAATCCAGTCTGGTTGGAGAGGAGCATCTGCTGCTTGAAGTGTCTGGAGAATGGCT
>NC_041234.1:38348779-38371614 GCF_002837175.3 Physeter macrocephalus | reverse complement strand
GGGCCTCTCACTGTTGTGGCCTCTCCCGTTGCGGAGCACAGGCTCCGGACGCGCAGGCTCAGCGGCCATGGCTCACGGGCCCAGCCGCTCCGAGGCATGTGGGATGCTCCCGGACCGGGGCGCGAACCCGGTTCCCCTGCATTGGCAGGCGGACGCGCAACCACGGCGCCACCAGGGAAGCCCCCCCCAATTTTTTAAAGGGGGAAATCTATATAACACCTATTCCCTGAAGAGTTTTTCCCTTAAGATACACATATCTTGCTCATAATACGCCAGGCTTCAGCAACCAGTCACCATGATGGCTTGGTAAGAAATGGTATCGAGACATAAATGACTACTGGAACTAAAAGAAAGTACAGTTAAAGCAGGCGTCAGACATCTTTGTCAGCTCTTTCCAAGCCTTCAGAGTTGCTGATCAAGTGTGAAATGCACTCTGCCGCTTTGTGGGAGACTGAACCATTACAGCATACTTCCTGTTGGTGTTTATTGAAAGGGATCTTCTTATAGGCCACAGTAGCTTTTGCTCTATCTATCTAATCTATCTTATCACACTTCTCCTTCCAAGCCGAGTTTAACAATACTGTAGTACCTAAAGTGGGGAATATACAAAATAAGGGACAGAATAATTTTAGAGGTAGTTTCTCCCTCAAATACTTAAGCAATCAAACTATAAGCCACGTCTTTTTGGTCCATAGCATTCCCCTCTTCTCCCCCCCACCCCCCCCTCACTGCCCCTCTCCTTCACCCAGTCCCCGCTGTTGTTTTGGCAAATGGACATTTTAAGGCAGGTGCTGCATGTATGAAGTTCTCACTGCATGAGGAAATAGAGAAATACACTGTGGAGGGAAACGCAAGGATTGTTTAATACTGCAGGAGTGAACTGGCTGGCTCAGCTCCTTATGTATGGGATGGGTGCTCACCCAGCAAAGCTGACGCATGGCCAGCACAGCGACCATGCTTCATGGGAGTTTAGAAGCACCTTCTGTAGAGGAAGAAAGGCCCATGTTCCTTGTACTCAAAGCGGTGGACCCACAGTGGTTGGAAGCCCTGAAGCGATGCTAGGAGGCAGCCACCCGTCCACACTGCAGTGTCTCTTTCGGGCAACACGTTTACCTGGGGGGTGTCATTACGACACATGCTTCTCAGCTCCTTCTACAGATGGTTAGAGAAACCGCTGAGCATAGTGCTCCCCCCACAGAGTAGGATATACCCCATGAGGTCTCATTTGAGGGCGATGTCACACTTGTTAAGTCAGGACACTGTCTGGGTGTGGAGGCCCAGCCGCATGGACTTGATCAGAGAAGGCTTGAAGAACATCTCTGAGCAGGGGAACCTTTCCTGGCACAGGTATATCTCCTGCCCATCCAGCAGGGTGTACTGGATTGCATGCTCAGTAGCTGGGACTTTCTTCTCTTCAGTGGGGTCCAGGGCCACAAAGCAGAATTTCTTCTTGATGTCCTCTACAATGCCCAGCTGGTCCTCAGTGAAGTGTTTCCACGAATTGTTCATCAGGCCCATCAGGTAGGTTGTCAGGTCAGAACCCGCATAGTCCAGCCGTCAGGTGATGCTGGGCAAAGGATAGCCCTCATAGATGGGAACTACATAGGACACACCGTGGCCGACCTCCACAACCAGGCCGGAGGTCCTTCCGTAGGAGTACATGGACAGGCGGGACTGGTAGGCGATATGAATTGCGGGACTTTTGAAGGTCTCAAACAACATTTCAGCATACTTCTCTCTATTTGTGTGTGGGCTCAGGGGTGGGTCTGAAACCAAGGTGGCGTGCTCCTCCGGGGCAATCTTCATCTCTTGATGGAAAAGATATTCCCAGATATGCTGCACTGTATCCTAGTCCATGATGATGCCATGTCGCAGAGGATTAATTAGCTTGAGACAAACCTCTGGGTTAATAAGCTCGTGCCACACGAATGTCTCCTTGTGATTGTCCCCGGTTTTGGCCGTCTCCATGTAGGATTTGCCCACTGTGGATGAGATCGTGTGGGTGGGCTTTGGCAGCCCGGCAAAGCCACATTTACAGTAGCCCATGCTAAGGTCCACGACCATTGCTTTGGTCAGCTCTAGCTTGGGCTTCTTATTGACCACAGGTGATTTCGTAGATTCTTCTGGCTCTGAAAGGTTACGGTGAACCCACACTGCCCGCTTCGCTGGGCCGTCCTTTAATGAGGCAGTCTGGAGGACCTGTGTCTGCAGGGAGGCCTGTTCACCCATTGCCTGAGAAGGCCCATCCCCTATGATTGCCGCCTGTGGATCCCACACGCTCTCAAGAGCCATTTTGCTCTCAGAAAGTTCCTCAATCCCACTGGCCTCAAGGTCTGAAAGGCTTAAATCAGAGGGCAACTTGAGAATTTCCCCAGTGATGACACCACTGATTATGACATAATCCAGTGTCCCAGGGCTTTCTAGATACTGGGAACCTTTGTCCTGTGTTAGGGTAGATTTGAAATAGTGTTTTTGAAGTGACTTACTTTTTACTAAATTTTTTACTAAATTTTGTAATAAACCTGGTTTATCCAATCAATTAATATTTATTGAGTGCTTGCTATGTGCAAGGCAGGAAGCAGTGAAAAAAAAAAGACAAAAATCTCTGCCCTTGTAGAGTTTACATTCTAGTAAGTGGGGGTTGGAGAGAGGCAGACAATAACCAAAATAAATATATGTTAGAATATGTTAATGGCAAAAGAGAAAAGCAAAGCAGGGAAGGCTGGGGAGAGGGTGGCTGTGTTAATGTGCCATGTATTTTTCTCCCTGAGACACTGACACTTGAGTGAGGACCTGAAGGAAGTGAGGGAGAGTGCCACGTGTATATCGGGGGGCAGCAGGTGCAGACGACTGTGGGTTAGAGCAGGGTCTACAAACTCAGGCCTGCAGCCTGTTTTTTTTTAATAACGTTTTATTGGATGACAGCCACGTTCATTCGTCTACATGTTGTCTATGTCTGCTTTTGTGCTACAACCTCAGAGTTGAGTCATTGCAATAAGTACTGTATGGGCTACAAAGCTGAAAATGAGTATCGACTATCTGACCCTTTGCAGAAAAAGTTTGCCGATTCCCAAGTTAGAGGATTCCAAGAAGACCAGTGTGGCTGCAGTGGAGAGAGCAAGGAAAAGTAGAGATGGAAGAAGGGGTGGGGGAGGGAGAGCAGCTCACGTTAGGCCTCATAGGCCATTGCTAGGACTTTGGCTCTAACTCTGTGTGAAGTCAGAAAGCACTAGAGAATTTTGAGCAGAGAGTTGACACCATCTGATTTAGATTTTAGCAGGACCAATGGCTGCTATGGTGACCGTGCCAAGCACTTCTGTCCCACCTGTTTAGGGCAACCTGCAGAAGAATTATTTTTGGACACATATTTGCACACATACTCCTCCTTCATCCAGGTCATTGGGTTGACAATGAAATTAGACCCTACAGTCCCACTGATGAGAACACTGAGGCTCTTGGGTACATAGCTCACCCAAGGATATCCAGCCAGCAGTGCCAAGTTCTGCTGACTGTAACTTTTTCCCAGGGGTGTCCCTTGATGGGACCCAACATGTGCCTCTGAGGCTGCTTGGCCACTGTATCACATGCCGTCTCTGAAGTTGGGCCTGTTGGTGCTGACACCTGCTGCTCTCAAGGCGCCCAGGATCCAGCACCGTGCTCTTAATAAGGAGGCAGTCACTACAATGGTGGGCTTTCTCCTTTAAGGAAGTTACTGGGGATGCTCTTTACTCCTTTTGGGGTATGAAAGAAGAAAAGGACCAAGTCCAGTTTCATGAGCCTTTTGACTATGTGATAGGGGCAGCTTCTTGGTTCAATGGGTAGAGGAGGAGATGGTATTGAACTTTGAAAGAAGAATAGGAAAGTACTTTTCTCTATGCCTGGCTGCCTGAGAAATAGCTTACTTACCTCTGCTTTTCAGGGGTTTGCATGGCCAACTTGGATTGTCTGGCTTTATTTCAAGAGAACTTGTATGACAACCAAAGGTGTATTTAGTTTAGAATCATCCATTTTCCTTCTCCTCAACCCACCTCTTGATTTCTGAGAAATAAGCAGCTGCTTAGTACATTTTTACTGCCCTGGAGTCCTGTAAGAGCCTCTATTAGTTTCCTTTTGAGGCTGTGACAAATTACCACAAATTTAATGGCTTAAAACACAAATTTATTATCCTGCAATTCTGGAGGTTAGAAGCCCACAGTCAGTCTTAGTGGGCTAAAATCAAGGTCTCAGCAGGCCCTCATTCCTTCTGGAGGCTCTAAGCGATAATCCTTTTCCAGCTCCTAGATGCTGCCTACCTTCTTTGGCTTGTGGCCCCTTCCTTCATCTTCAAAGACCTCTCAGACTTCTGCTTCCCTTGTCATATCTCCTTATCTGAACTTGACCCTCCTGTCTCCTTCTTCTTAAGATACTTTTGATTACTTTGGGCCCACCTGGATAATCGAGGGTTGTTAATCTCCCTATTGCAAACTTCTTAGCTCACATCTGCAAAGTCCCTTTTACCATGAAATGTAACATATTCACAGGTTCCAGGGATTCAGATGTGGACATCTTTGGGGGACCATTATTCACCCTCTGTCACTCGACCTGTGCATCCCACTTCACTAAGACACTCAGAGCCTGACATGCTCTGTTTCACAGGCTCCTCCCCCACTGCCCATGCTTGCTGTCCTTAGTGCTTTCTGTCATCATAGGTGGGAGAGGTGCTGTGCTAGCTTAAGACCAATTGCTCCATCTGTAAGTCTGTAAGGTCCATGGGCACAGGGACTCTCAGTGTCCATCCCCACATCCTTCAGGCTAAAGCCAATGGTCACATTTCACTCCCTTTACTTCACCTCTCAGGATTATGCATACTTGGATGCTGTCTCCTGATGGAAACCCTTTTCCCCTTAGCTTTCATGTCACCCTTTGTGACCCTTCTCTCTGGGTCAGCACACAGTGGTATCAATGACGGAAAGATATAGAGACTGTTGGCACACTGCACCCAAAACCTCCACTGCCTGGCACACGCAACCCTGCACACTTGTCACCAGCCATCTAAGGCATATGTGGGCTCCTGGGGTCTCTGGTGAGGTCCCTCTAGGTAGAGACACTCTATGTTGCTCATACTTTCTTGGGCCGTATTTTCTCATGGGATAACACCTACTTTTGCTCCTCTGGCCCAAGATCAAAAGAACCATGAGATGATCCTTCTAGAAAGCAACGCTGAGGCTCTCCCCTATCGTGGAGAAAGAAAACATGAAAAAATTAGACCAAGAAACACAGTTCTCCCTGAGGTGTATCCTTGCTCCTAGCTTTGTTTTTTGGGACACCACCCACCCTTGACCTTTGGAGGAAAGGTGAACCAGGCCCTGGAGTTTTAGCAGCTATGGAGGGAAGAAAGAGAATCTAGTAAGGAAAAGGCCAAAGTACAATGTTTCTTTTCATGAATGCAGATTCCTAGATCCCACCCCCACCTTACTGAATCTGAATATTTCAAGCCTAGGACTGTTGAGACCTAGAAATCCAACTCTTCAATATGTTGACCTTTGGGAATCTCTGAGTCAAGCTCCCAGCAAAGAAAATAATTCCTTGTCAGACAGACAGTGAGCCTCATTCCCCAAACTCAGCCCTCAGTGTGATAACCCCAATACTAAGACTAACCAATTCCCTTGAGGTGGAAGGGAAAGGAGCTCTCTTCAGAAGGTGGAGATACTCTGTTGAGGACTAAATCTAGATCATTTCTCTTTCCTGAGCTCCATAATCCACAGCCTAGTGGCCTCCGGACATCTCTAAGTCAGCATGCCCCAAATGGAACTCGTTGCCTTCCCTTGTATAACCGCTCTTGCCCCTGTATCCTCTGTCTATATACGAGGAGCCCTACCATCCACCTAGATGCTCAAGCCTGAAACCTGGAGGCAGTGGATAGGGATCAAGCTGATGAGGGGATATAGCACTATCAAAATCAGATTCGACTAACATTTTGAGTAGTTTGCCCAAGCTCATACAGATTATAATAATGAAGCTAGATTTGAACTCGGGTCTTCTGAGTCCAGTTCCTTACTCATCTTTCTATTCTGTACTGTCTTTCCATAAGGAGTGGAAGAAGAGGAGGCTTATGGGGTCCATGAGCATTGCCTTTAAATAGCCTAAGTGTTGTCACATGGAAGAATTAGCTTGCCTTGCACAACCTCAAAAGTAGACCCAAGACCAATTAATGGCTTCTTCAGAGAGGTACAGATGTCAATCCAATGTGAGAAAAAGTTTGTCCCTCACAGCTGTCCGTGCCAGATCAAGTGTTTCATCCTCAGGTTCTGTGATTTTGAGACACCACCAATGGAACTTGGTGGTGCTCATAACTGTAATCCTTATAAAGTTGTTGCCCACATAATCCAGTTCCCTAGTGCCATGTTCCAAGAAACAATTCAGCAAACAGAAATTCCCACGAGTTCTTTATTAATGTTCTTATATGTTCCACAGCAGTATTTCTTATGTCTTAAAAATCCCTCTTTTCTTTCCTATCCATGTCACCTAATCCTTCAACTACTTCTGCCCCTATTAATTTTCCCAGAAAACTTCCTTAGCCCCAGTTGTTTCTCTTCCCCTCTTCCTCCTGTTTCTTTACCAAAGCCCTAATCTGTCTTTCTTTTAGAGCGGTGACAGTTTGGCACAGAGGACCCTATGGGAACCTAATGGATTTGTTTGTTCTGGATGACAGACCATCTTTGCTTGGGCAGAGGAAAGGGATTCATCCTTCCCTCTTCCTCACTCCCCACATCTAATCACCTAATGTAAACGCAATGCTAGAGGCTAGAGATGTCACAGGAGCCTATGTGAAAGGGTCTCAAATGCTAGACTAAAAGCTTGGATTGAATTGAGGACAGTTGAGAACCAACAAATTAGATTAGATTCTACCTTCTGAATTTCTTTAGAACCTGTCCCTTCCTTTTTCTCCACACTATCACAGACCTAGCTTAGGCCACCTTCAAGCCTTACAAGAATTTCTTCAACATCCTCCTTTTAGATCTCACAGTCTTGTCCCTCCATATTACAGCTAAACATGAATCTTTCTAAGATTTTGTCCTGGAAACCAAATCTGACCACTCCCCTGCTTAAAGGCTTCATTGGCTCCCCAGCTGTCGTCAGTTTAATCCAAGGCCTTACCTCTAGCATTTGAGGTCCTCCCTAGTTGCTCCCATGACTGCCTTATCCTGATCTATTTTTCCAAACACCTTAACTACTGGAAGCTCTCCACCATGCCTCCCTCTGAGTGTTTGCTCAGGCTGTGCTCTCTGCTCCGGATGACTTTCCCTCCTCTTAGCTACCTGACAAATATCCACCTATCTTGCAGTACTCTATGTAGGCAGCACCTCTCTGGAGAACCTTCTGGCTCCCTCCTTCCTTTGTGCACCTCTGTTCTCCCAATAGACATCCACCTGCAAACTCCTCTGCATCCATTCATCTTCTTCCCAAGTAGACTGGGAAGTGCTTGTGGCCAGGTTTCTATCATCAGGGCCTACACACTCTTTAAGGTGACCTGGTACATTGATTTGGAGGAACTTGGGTTAAAGTACAAACAAACACTCCAAGAGCTGTTTGCTCTTGGGCAAGTCATTTGCATTCTGAGCCTTGATTTCCTTAGCTCTGCCTACCTCCCAAGATTCTGTGAAGTGTCATGTGAGGTGCCTGCTACAGTGTTTGGCTTACTGTAGGGGCTCAAATATTTATCACCCTCTTGGCCAAGAAGCTGAGGAGGAAGAGGTGTTCAGCTAGTGAACGGGGGATTAGGAGTGAGGATATAAGGAGAGGGAGCAGAAACCTCTGAGACCCAAGTGTGGTTGGATTTCTAAAACTGTGCTGGCCACCTGCTCTGTCTGGGAGCAAAGTCAAGTTAGGCCGATGGAGGTGCGGGTGATAGATCAAGGGCCTGCCAAGGCCAAGTCCTCCCTGGGCTGTCAGAATGGACAAGCCTGTGGTGACATCACAATCCTGAGGGGTTGCCAAGGCACTGCTGGAGGTGGACCCTCTTATATCTCCCCACGGAGCTCTAGGATGTGGATGTGAGAAAAGTGAGCAAGGAAGGCAAATGGCAACAAGGCACAGCCCTAGCCCCAAGACCATGGGCACGGCTCAGGGAGACCCTGGAGAGGCAGGCATGCTGCCAGGTCCTGAGGCTGGCATCCGGGACACAAGTTCATCCACTCAGCTGAAGATGAAGCCCAAGAAGGTGCGTAAGATCAAGGCACTCATCATTGACCTGGGCTCCCAGTACTGTAAGTGTGGCTATGTGGACGAGCCGAGCCCGACCTACTTCATCTCCTCCACTGTGGGCAAGTTCTGCTCTGAGGCGGCTGACGCCTGTGACACCCACAAGGAGACCTACATGGGCCACGAGTTACTCAACATGCAGGCATCTCTGAAGCTGATTTATGTGCTAAAATACGGCATCGTGGTGGACTGGGACTGCGTCCAGAACATCTGGGAGTACATCTTCCACACGGCCATGAAGATCCTCCCCGAGGAGCATGCCGTGCTGGTCTCCGACCCCCTGCTCAGCCCCACTAGCAACCGTGAGAAGTACGCAGAGCTCATGTTCGAGACCTTTGGCATCCCTGCATTCACGTGACCTCCCAGTCATTGCTGTCCATCTACTCCTATGGCAAGACCTCTGGGCTGGTGGTGGAGAGTGGGCACGGTGTCTCACATGTGGTGCCCATCTCCGAGGGCGACGTGCTGCCGGGCCTGGCAAGTCGTGCCGACTATGCCAGCAGCGACCTCACCAACTACCTGCTGCAGCTGCTCAAAGAGGCCGGCCACAAGTTCACGGACGACCACCTGCACATCATCGAGCACATCAAGAAGTGCTGCTACTCAGCACTCAAGCCAGCGGAGGAGCTTGGCCTGTGCCTGGAGGATCTGCATGTGGACTATGAGATCCCCGACGACGGCAAGCTCATCACCATCGGCCAGGAGCGCTTTCCGTGCCCCGAGATGCTCTTCAAGCCCACCTTGGTGGGCAGCAACCAGCCTGGTCTCCCCAAGCTCACGGCCCCTTGCCTGAACAGCTGCCAGGAGGCGGGCTTCAAGGAGGAGATGGCAGCCAACCTGCTGCTGTGTGGCAGCTGCACCATGCTGGATGGTTTCCCAGAGCGCTTCCAGAGGGAGCTGAGTCTCCACTGCCCCGGGGACAGCCCCACAGTGGCTGCTGCTCCCGAGAGGAAGACCTCCGTGTGGACCGGCGGCTCCATCCTGGCCTCCCTGTAGGCCATCCAGCAGCTTTGGGTCGGCAAGGAAGAGTTTGAGGAGCGGGGCAGGGCAGCTATCTACAGCAAGGGCTGAGCAGTGGTGTCCCTACAGTCCAGGCCTGTGTGCAGGCAGCCACAGGCCACTCTATACACATTTACAGAATTTCACATAAAATTTTAAGATGCAATGGCTCTTGTCTGGTCTGGATTTCTTGCTCTAGTGTGATAGCAGAAGGCGGTGGGGAGTTGGGTTTAGGCATATCAGCACCTTCTGCTCTGCTGGGTGGGGAGCAGCAGTGGGGTGGGGGAGGCTCACTGGGCCCTTCCCCTCTGCCCTCCCCATGAGGGCAACATCATCATAGAGCCCAGAATGTGGCTTCCTGTTCTATTAGCTCTTCAGGGTTCAAAATCCAATCCAACAGACACTCATACTGCTTGCTCACCCATGGACCAAGGGGGAAACAAAGGCTCAGATTAAGGGACTAGCTTGGGTCACATAGTTAAGTGGTGGGTGGGAGACTCACAGCTAGGTGTCTGATTTCCGTCACCTGTTTCTGCCCCTGATGGTCACCTGCCCCCAGCTTTATCACTGCTTGACTGCCTCACTAACCAACCCTCACTGCCTGCCCCCTTCAAAGGAACAGTCCATGGGTGTCTCCTGAGTGGGAGGGGCCATTTCTACCCATTGGTGGCCCTCTTCCTTTAGACACCTGCCAAAGTTGCAGCTATTTTTAGAGTCACAAATAACCATTGAATCAGGAGGGTGTTAGAGAAACCAGAAGGCCATTTAGAAATCATGTGTTCTCTCCCTCCTGTAGAGATGGGGAAACTGAGGACCAGGATGGAGGGGGCCATGTCAGTGGTTGAGCCTAGGTCTCCTGACCCAGGTCATGATTATTTCTAGAAGGGCAAACATGGTTACTTTAGTTTGGAATGCTATAGCAAAATACCACAGATGGGGTGGCTTATAAACAACAGAAATCTATTTCTTACAGTTCTGGAGGCTGGAAGGCCAAGATCAGGGTGCCAGCATGGCCAGGTTCTGGTGAAGGCCTTCTTCCGGGTTACAAACTCCTGACATCTGGCTGTGCTCTCACTTGTTGGATGAGATGAGGGGTATCTCTGGAGCCTCTTCTATAAAGACACTAATGCCATTCATGAAGGCTCTGCCCTCCCAGATGTCACCTTCCAAAGGTCTCCCCTAATACCATTACTTTGGGCATTAGGTTTTCAACATACGAATTTGGAGGGAGGGGTGGGGGATTGGGAGGGTGGAAGCAAACATTCAATCTATAGCAATGGTTCTTAATGGTTAGCAACCATTAAGCACTTACCAAGCATCTACTATGGGTGAGGCCCAGAGCTGGAGACAGAAATGGCCAGAATATGGCCCTTCCCTTGGAATTACACACAGCTAGTGGGGGATGCAGTGGACAGCCACGTTGGTCGCTGAGCTCAGAGTTCCTGGGGTGGGAAGGCAGAGGCGGTGTATTGGAAAGCTGCAAATGGAGAAAGAAGTGCTAGGCGTGGTGACCACTTAGTAGCTTTAGGGCTGAGGGAGAAGCCATCGAGTCTTGTGAGATTTTTAGCTGGTGAATGACTGACTGCCTAGAAGAGGGTGGTTCCTGCCTCTTCTCCTCCCCCTCCTCCTGATGTGGCCCATGACCAGGGGTCCATGAGCAGTTGTCTGTGAAATCAGACATTGGTGAGCTGCATAATCTGGTGGGCTATCAAATATCTGTGAGCCAACTCTTACCTTAGACAAAGAGTCCTGATTTGGGGGCAATCTGTGAGGCTGCATCTGTCCCTGGCCTGGTGCGGGAGCTGCAGCTTTGGGAAAGAACCAGACATGGTCTTTATCACCTAACACCTTGCCATCTAGGCCCTCCCTTCTTAAAACTAATTTTGCTTCCTCATAAAGACACAGCTCTATAAGGTCAGAACGCCTTCTACCACCTGTCCAAGCTCCACTCACCTTCAAGTCCCAGCCCAATGCCCCTTCCCACCACTGTGGCCTACACACCAGCCTTGGCTTTATCACCTGCCCAACTCAGCAGAAAGGACAGACTGTGCCTTTTCCATCTCTGTGTCATGGCTCAGAGTAGGTGCCCTGGGGAAGGTATGCTCTATGTATTGCTCAGAAGCTCCCTAATTTGTATTTGCTAGTCCTGGACCTATTGCTCTTTCCTCCCAGCACTCTGCAGAATTTCTAGGGTTCTCAGCTTTCAACCTGGCTGCCTGTCAGAATCATCTGGGGGAGCTTTTAAGAAAGACCCATGCCCAACTTCAGTCCCAATTAAATCAGAATGTGTGGGTGGAGTGGAAGCACCAGTGTGATCTCACAGGCCCCCAGTGATTCTGATGTGGGAACCACTGCTCTAGGGAAGCCTCAGGCCCCACCTAGTCTTTCATTTTCATGGGCAGAAATGCCAAACCTTTCAGGCAGCACTGTCTAGAAAAATGTTCTTTTCCTGAGATGGAACCTGAGAATCTGCCAATTTTCTGAGCCTTTAACATTCCAGGACAGTTGAGCCAGAATAAAATCAAACTGGAAGCCCTGCTGCTCACCAGAACACACCTATGACACCCGACGCAACCTGGAGGCCTCCCTGGTTCAGACAGTACTAAACGCTGCTCTGGAGCCGAGCATGTGGTTTGAGTTGGAATTGCGCCAGGCTCCAGAAGTTGGCTGCAGTCCAGAACTGACGAGAGGGCCCTTGGAGTAGGACTTAAGTTGATCTTGACCTTTTAGTGTTCTTTGGGTTAGACCTCCCGGGATTACTCTTGTCCAAAACTATCTTTCTGTCCCTTTGAAGGAATAAATTTGTGTCTTGGGCCTGGAACAAATTGAAACCAGTCTTCTAGAGATTTTGAAGGGCTATTAAGCAAGGATCAGGACGACATGGGCTCTTCCCTCAGTATTGTCTCTTTAACTTCTCATTTGCTTGGCAGCCTGATTTCTGATTTTCTGAATGGATGTTCCTCTGGTCATCTGCCCAGGAAACAGCTCTGGATGAGGGACTATGGGAGAGTGTTTTATATCTCTTGCGAAGGGAAAGGTTAAATTTTATTTCCAAGAGCACTGGCTGCGTGAATTCTTGGACACAGCCATCCTCGGGAGAGTGCAGTGGGGAAGCTTTGGCCAGAGCACATAGCTCCACGGAGGCAGGAGTGAGCTATGCAGTGCCAACTGTTTACAACAGCTTCCTGAGTCTGCTAATACCAGACTGATGGAGTAAAAGATTCGTCTGAAGTTCTCAACTTGCAGTCTTTACATTAAACACTGGTAACCACTTTTTCTTTCAGACTTTCCTCTAAGTTATTCAGAACTTTAAAATTCTAGCTATGAGATAACGTCAACTGCTTCTTGACATTTGCTAACCTGAGCCACAACCCTGGCTTAGTATCATTTCAACATGAAGCATGGGTCTTTTAGATAGTCTGAAAATATATGGCAGTACGTTGCTGGTACTAGATTCCTTGGAGTTGAATATTGTGGTATAGGATTTGTGATTTGAGTTTACCATCTGATTTATATATCCAATGGTTATATCATAATTCAGATTTACCGATCTGGGTACTACCAGCCCTGTGCCTGACTTAACTGCATATTTAAGTATAAGGCTAGAGCTAAAGCTAAAAAAGCAGATGGATTTGGAAGACGAGATTGTCCTGTTTTGAGGTCAAGCGTAAAGCCAAGAAATTGCTGGAGCAGCTCTGACAGGGATTTCAGGCAAATAGGCTTGTGATATTTCCATTTCTCTTGGTTTGCAGTCTGGCTCCAAATGTAGTAAGATCAGCCCTTTTTCCAAAGGTCTTGGTATTTCTGCAGTTGTTTTCAGAAAGTCTCGAAAATGAAAAACAAGTAGTCCACAGAATCTCAAGCATCTATACCCCAATCACCGAAGCTTTTGGATGATCTAAGAGGGAAAGAGTTGATGCCACGTAAGTGAAGGTGTGGGTGACATAGTGCACGTGTGGAAGTTGCTCTTTCAGATATGACATCGTGCTGATGGCACCTGAAAGCAGCAGAGTACATTGGTTCTATAGCAAGCATGCTGGAAAGTCCTTTATAAATAAGAGCTCTGCACATGATATTTCTACCTTCTGTTATTTTAGATACTTTTTGTTCCATTCACTTGAGTCAGCTGGGCCATCCTTCGAGGTCAGTAAACATCTCAAACTTTCTAGTTGGTCCAGTTACTCCAGTGTTAATATGTCATTTACTTTCATTACTGAGAAACTACATTTTAAAGCATTTTTAATGAATCCTTCCAGTATTATCATTTTTGGCCTATAGAAAAAGAAACTAGGGTTTAGAGAATTTATGTGATTTGTGCAAATCACATAAACAGATCACTGGATCATGAGAACTATAGAACAGTATATTTTATATTGTTAGCTGTCAACTTTCAAGTGGTTGAATCTCTCCATATAGGTGATGTGTCTAAGGAAGTTTGAAACAATAGGAATGATTGGATTGTATCAGTGACATTTAAATATTTTTGGCAAATGAAACTTATACGAAAGTCCAATATGTTGAGCTACAGGTTCAATTTTATTAGTATGAATTTCTCTTAAAAGTTCAGTTTCCTAAGAACTACCTTCTTTCAAGTTAACCAGTAACTCTAACAGACTATGATGAACACAAATATTTAAAATCTGGATTTGTGTAATCGCTTGGAACCTCAATACCTGATATATTTTTGTTTTGTTGATTGTCCAGCATTGAAAAAAAATCTGATTAAGAGATAAATTCCTGCAAATGGGTATAATTTTCTAAACAGCTAAGCCCACTCAGAATAATCTTCAATCAGATTGACGCAGAAGCTTGAAAAATTATTAATAGGAAGTTTTGATCCAGTTCAAATCACTGTATAACTCTAATCTAAGGAAGGCTCGCTCTTCCCATTCTCTCTTGAAACCAGTCCAAACCTATCTACCGAAATTGCACTTCTCAAGGTCCCTAGACCTCCGTGTAGCCAAATCTGTCCATAAATTCTCGGTGCTCACCTTGTGGAACCCATCAGCTGCATTTGATACCCTTGATCACTCCCTCCACTTACCTTCCATGTCTCCCCTCTCCCTGGATTTCTTCCTACCTCACTGGCCACTTCTCAGTTTTCTTTCTGCTCCCTCCTCTTCTTTGCCCTGTATTTTAGAGTGCCCTAATCAGCCTCTCCCAACTGTGGTTTCTCATCTGAACCACACAACACAGAAAACAATTTGAATGACCATTTTCTCAATTTTCCCAAGGGAAGTAACTAGTACTGTTCTAGATGCATAGGAGGGAAATTAATTTGTTGCATACAATGGGTGCCTTAGGGAATTGTCTTAAGTTTTTCAGAGAACCTCAGCTCAGAAGGGTTGCCGGACTCAGTCTACACATGTTAGGTATCTGATCCAGTTCCATGGCCTTAAATTCCATATACATATTGGTGACTCTCAAATTTATACCACCAGCCTAGACCTCTACCTGAACACTGAAGATAGAGTGTTCCATCCAACATCTATTCAACATCTTGCCTTAAATATCTGTTGAAGAAAAAACCTAATCATTAGTCAATCCAAGGAAGAAATGGAAAATTTTATTCACGCCAACCTGAGGATTATAACCCGAAAGACAGTCTTTCAGAAAGCTCTGAGGACTGTTCCACCAGTTAGACGCCAAAGCACAGTTATATAAGTTTTTGAGACAAAGGGTTATACATCAAAGTAACATATTAACTGTTTACATAGTCCAACAAGGGGAGTAGTGGGTCATTGTGACTCCCTACAGTATTGAGAAAGGAATGTTATCTCCTAAAGAGTTACCTTGCTGGTGCCAGGAGAAAATTGCCTTTTCTTTCTTTTTTTTTTTTTTTTTTTTTTTTGGCAAGTAGGTATTCCAGTGTCTCTCAAGGGGATTTAGTTAGTGTATAATGCAGATGCACATTGCACACTAAAGAGGAGGGGGTAGTGGCTGAAACGGCAGATAAACATTTCATGTTAAATTTTTCTTGCCCTGCCTCAAAAATAATTTTGCTTCCTCATGAAGATGCAGCTCTATAAGGTCAGAACGCCTTCTACCACCTGTCCAAGCTCCACTCACCTTCAAGGCCCAGCCCAATGCCCCTTCCCACCACTGTGGCCTACACACCAGCCTTGGCTTTATCACCTGCCCAACTCAGCAGAAAGGACAGACTGTGCCTTTTCCATCTCTGTGTCATGGCTCAGAGTAGGTGCCCTGGGGAAGGTATGCTCTATGTATTGCTCAGAAGCTCCCTAATTTGTATTTGCTAGTCCTGGACCTATTGCTCTTTCCTCCCAGCACTCTGCAGAATTTCTAGGGTTCTCAGCTTTCAACCTGGCTGCCTGTCAGAATCATCTGGGGGAGCTTTTAAGAAAGACCCATGCCCAACTTCAGTCCCAATTAAATCAGAATGTGTGGGTGGAGTGGAAGCACCAGTGTGATCTCACAGGCCCCCAGTGATTCTGATGTGGGAACCACTGCTCTAGGGAAGCCTCAGGCCCCACCTAGTCTTTCATTTTCGCAGGCAGAAATGCCAAACCTTTCAGGCAGCACTGTCTAGAAAAATGTTCTTTTCCTGAGATGGAACCTGAGAATCTGCCAATTTTCTGAGCCTTTAACATTCCAGAGACCACTGCATGGCTTCTGAAAGGAGTTTCACCCCTCCTGGCTTCTGCATTTGCATAAATATGTAGAATAATAATTAGGATCTAAATGAGTCATAGAAGAAGCAATAGGGCTATGCTTAGTGAGTTCTGGGAAAGTCAGGCCAGAAAGCAGTGTTTTACGGATGACCCTTGAGAAATTGCAGAGACTGAGAGCCACTTCCGTGGTTTCAGGCAGGAAGCATCCAGCAGGGAAAACCGTGAGGATAGGAACTGGATCAGCAAGACCTAGCATGAACGTAACCCCTCAACCACAGCCTTGAGAAGCACCCCTCCCTCATTTTTATGGCCAAATAAATGGATATGGGGTTGAATTCTGCCAGGATCCCTTTCTCCCCCACCGTTAAAACAAAGGCAGGTTGGTACATTTCCATAGCTCTAAGCACTTTCTTCATCTTCTTGTGGCTTGAGAGGACCAGGCCTCTTCTCCAGCTCTCACCCTGGTGTGTGCATGCATACCTGCATATACACAAACAGGTATACATACATGTACAGGCATGTACACAGAGCATGCTGTCTCCTTAGAGGAATTTATTTCTTTGTGAAGGGGGGCATTAAAATGGAGGGCAAAGTTCTTGTCTTGGTCTTGTGGTTCTCAAATTTTGTTGCTTATTAGAGTCACCTGAGGAGCTTTCAAAACTCCTAATGCTGAGGACTTCTGGCTCATGGAGTCACCTTATTCTCTCAGGTCCTCCCTCTTACAACTAAAGCCCCCTGGACACTGACAGAGATTCTCTCCTTGACCAAACTCTAGCCAGGGTCCCCTGAGCCCTTTACTAACTAAGCCTCAACCTTGGCCTATAAAGACTGGAAAAAACACTAAAATAGTTTCTAACAGCTCAAGGCTGCATCCATAGGATGACCCCATGCCCCCTTAGAATGTTTGTCTGAGAAAACTCAAGGATGCCCAAAGAATTTACTGTTTGCTCAAGCCAACACCTGAAGGAAGATAGGTTCCCTGTCTCCCAGCCTCTGTGGGAGGGTAGGAGCCTAATTTCAATAAGTGCCAGTTGGCAAACCCAGATGGGTTTCACAGAGACCAAACACTGCTTCCTGCATTTTTGTATTTTTTCACTTCTCTGACTCTCCTAAGCCCCTGCTTGACTCTCTCCCTATGCCTTCATTCTCCCTTTAAAATGCAGTTAACTTGGGACTTCCCCAGTGGTGCAGTGGTTAAGAATCCATCTCCCAATGCAGGGGACACGGGTTTGAGCCCTGGTCCGGGAAGATCCCACATGCCGCGGAGCAACAAAGCCCATGCAACCACAACTCCTGAGCCTCAGCTCTAGAGCCCACGAGCCACAACTACTGAGCCCACGTGCTGAAACTACTGAAGCCCGCGCACTGCGCCTAGAGCCCATGCTCTGCAACAAGAGAAGCCACTGCAATGAGATGCCCACGCTGAGCCCACGTGCTGAAACTACTGAAGCCCGCGCACTGCGCCTAGAGCCCATGCTCTGCAACAAGAGAAGCCACTGCAATGAGAAGCCCACGCACCACAACAAAGAGTAGCCCCCACTCGCCGCAACCAGAGAAAGGCCACGCGCAGCAACAAAGACCCAACACAGCCCAAAATAAATAAATAAATAAATTTATTTACTTTTTAAAAAAGAGCAATAGGAGCATCTTTAAAACAATGCAGTCACCTCTGTATAAATCAAAGTGGAACTCTTTTCTCTCCTGTAATAGTATTTTACTGGTTAAAATCTGTTCTTACCACTTAAACTAATGTCTGCCTTTGTTTAACTTTGATAATATGACACACCAAATAAACATAGGAACACTCCAAAAAGTGAAAGAAGTACTTGTAGGCAAGTTGTTATTATCTTTAGAAATTACTTATATTAACTATATTTTCTTATTTTTAGTAAGGCCCCCAGATGCCAGAGCAACACAAATTTTAAAAAATAAGAAAATATCTTTAATATAATTGACCGAGTGATGAATGGACACCAAATAGACAAATACAGACTCTAAGAAAGCACAGTTAGGACTTCCCTGGTTGTCCAGTGGTCAAGACTCCCCACTCCCAGTGAAGGGGCAAGGGTTCTATCCCTGGTCAGGGAACTAAGATCCCACATGCCAAGCAGTGTGGCAAAAAAAAAAAAAATAGAAAAAAAGAAAAGAAAAGAAAACACAGTGGATTTCAATGGGGCTGAATGCGGACTTGATCTCCCACTCCATTTTCCTGTGGCATAGAAGTGGGTGCCATGCAGTGGGGTAGTGTCAGTGGGTCCAGCATTGCTGTACCTCCATCATCATGCAGCAGCAATGAGTCAGAAAAAGGCGATGAGAGATGGGGCTAGTTGGCACTTACCTCTCTCCTCTTCATTCTCTGGTGACAAGGGGGCCCAGTGGGGAGCAGATTTTACACCCCCACTTGGAGGCAAGTAATTTGTGGATATCAAGAAACTGATTATAAAGTTTATATGGAAAGGAAAAAGACCCAGAATAGCCAATACCACACGGAGGAAGAAGAAAAAAGTTGGAAGACTAACACTATCTGACTTAAAAACTTACTTAAGGTACAATAATTAAGACAGTGTGCGATTGGTGAAAGAATAGACAAATAGATCAGTGAACAGTATAGAGAGCTCCAAGATAGACCCACAAATATATCAATTGATTGTTGACAATGGAGTAAAGACAATTCAATAAAGAAAAGATAATTTTTAATAGAGTAGAACAATTGGAAATCCTTTTGCAAAAAAATAAACCTAGACACAGATTTTACACCCTTCACAAAAATTAACTCAAAATGGATCATAGACCTAAACACAAACCTATAAAACTTCCAGAAGACAGCATAGAAAATCTAGATGACCTTGGGATTGGTGATGAAATTTCAGATGCAACACCAAAAGCACAATCCATGAATGAAAAAATTGAACTAATAAGTTGGACTCTATTAACAGGAAAAACTGCTCTGTGAAAGACACTGTTAAGAGAATGAAAAAACAAGGCACAGAACGGGAGAAAATATTTGCAAACAAATAATCTGATAAATGATTTGTATCCAAAGAACTCTTAAAACGCAACAGTAAGAAAATGAACAATCCAATTAAAAAATGGGCAAAAGATCTAAACAGACACTTCAACAAAGAAGACATACAGATGGGAAATACATGTATGAAAAGATGCTCATCCTATATAAAAGATGTAAAATTGTACATCCACTTTAAAAGACAATTTTTTAAAAACCAAGCTAAATGTATTCTTACCATATGATCTAACAATCACACTCCTAGATATTTACTCAATTGAACTGAAAACTTATGTCCACATAAAAACCTACATATGAATGTTTTTAACATCTCTACTCCAGGTGCCAAAAACTGGAAACAACTAAGATATCCTTAAATAGGTTAATGGATAAATGGTGGTACATCTGTACAATGAAACATTATTCAGGAATAAAAACTATAGACTTCAGTTAATAATAATATGTCAGTATTGGTTCACTAATTATTACAAATGTGCCACAGTAATGCAAGATGTCAGTAGTAGGGAAAATGTGTATGGGGGGGTACATAGAAATTTTCTCTGCTATCTGCTCAATTTTTCTCTAAATTTAAAACTTTTTAAAAATAAAATATTTTAAACAGACAAACAAAAGGCAATCTATACCCTGGGAGAAAATATTTGCGACCCATATATCCAGCAAAGGACTAGTATCTAGAATATGTAAAGAATTCTCAAAACTTAGCAGCTAAAAACAATCTAATTTGATGATAGCCATTCTGACCGGTGTGAGATGATATCTCATTGTAATTTTGATTTGCATTTCTCTAATGATTAACGACGTTGAACATTCTTTCATGTGTTTGTTGGCAGTCTGTATATCTTCGAGGGAGGGAGAAGCAAGAGGGAAGAGATATGAGAACATATGTATATGTATAACTGATACACTTTTTTTTTCACATCTTTATTGGAGTATAATTGCTTTACAATGGTGTGTTAGTTTCCGATTTACAACAAAGTGAATCAGCTATACATATACATATGTTCCCATATCCCTTCCCTCTTGAGTCTTCCTCCTTCCCACCCTCCCTATCCCACCCCTCTAGGTGGTCACAAACCACCTAGCTGATTTCCCTGTGCCATGCAGCTGCTTCCCACTAGCTATCCACTCTACGTTTCATAGTGTATATATATCCATGCCACTCTCTCTTAAAATCTGTTCTTACCACTTAAACTAATGTCTGCCTTTGTTTAACTTTGATAATATGACACACCAAATAAACATAGGAACACTCCAAAAAGTGAAAGAAGTACTTGTAGGCAAGTTGTTATTATCTTTAGAAATTACTTATATTAACTATATTTTCTTATTTTTAGTAAGGCCCCCAGATGCCAGAGCAACACAAATTTTAAAAAATAAGAAAATATCTTTAATATAATTGACCGAGTGATGAATGGACACCAAATAGACAAATACAGACTCTAAGAAAGCACAGTTAGGACTTCCCTGGTTGTCCAGTGGTCAAGACTCCCCACTCCCAGTGAAGGGGCAAGGGTTCTATCCCTGGTCAGGGAACTAAGATCCCACATGCCAAGCAGTGTGGCAAAAAAAAAAAAAATAGAAAAAAAGAAAAGAAAAGAAAACACAGTGGATTTCAATGAGGCTGAATGCGGACTTGATCTCCCACTCCATTTTCCTGTGGCATAGAAGTGGGTGCCATGCAGTGGGGTAGTGTCAGTGGGTCCAGCATTGCTGTACCTCCATCATCATGCAGCAGCAATGAGTCAGAAAAAGGCGATGAGAGATGGGGCTAGTTGGCACTTACCTCTCTCCTCTTCATTCTCTGGTGACAAGGGGGCCCAGTGGGGAGCAGATTTTACACCCCCACTTGGAGGCAAGTAATTTGTGGATATCAAGAAACTGATTATAAAGTTTATATGGAAAGGAAAAAGACCCAGAATAGCCAATACCACACGGAGGAAGAAGAAAAAAGTTGGAAGACTAACACTATCTGACTTAAAAACTTACTTAAGGTACAATAATTAAGACAGTGTGCGATTGGTGAAAGAATAGACAAATAGATCAGTGAACAGTATAGAGAGCTCCAAGATAGACCCACAAATATATCAATTGATTGTTGACAATGGAGTAAAGACAATTCAATAAAGAAAAGATAATTTTTAATAGAGTAGAACAATTGGAAATCCTTTTGCAAAAAAATAAACCTAGACACAGATTTTACACCCTTCACAAAAATTAACTCAAAATGGATCATAGACCTAAACACAAACCTATAAAACTTCCAGAAGACAGCATAGAAAATCTAGATGACCTTGGGATTGGTGATGAAATTTCAGATGCAACACCAAAAGCACAATCCATGAATGAAAAAATTGAACTAATAAGTTGGACTCTATTAACAGGAAAAACTGCTCTGTGAAAGACACTGTTAAGAGAATGAAAAAACAAGGCACAGAACGGGAGAAAATATTTGCAAACAAATAATCTGATAAATGATTTGTATCCAAAGAACTCTTAAAACGCAACAGTAAGAAAATGAACAATCCAATTAAAAAATGGGCAAAAGATCTAAACAGACACTTCAACAAAGAAGACATACAGATGGGAAATACATGTATGAAAAGATGCTCATCCTATATAAAAGATGTAAAATTGTACATCCACTTTAAAAGACAATTTTTTAAAAACCAAGCTAAATGTATTCTTACCATATGATCTAACAATCACACTCCTAGATATTTACTCAATTGAACTGAAAACTTATGTCCACATAAAAACCTACATATGAATGTTTTTAACATCTCTACTCCAGGTGCCAAAAACTGGAAACAACTAAGATATCCTTAAATAGGTTAATGGATAAATGGTGGTACATCTGTACAATGAAACATTATTCAGGAATAAAAACTATAGACTTCAGTTAATAATAATATGTCAGTATTGGTTCACTAATTATTACAAATGTGCCACAGTAATGCAAGATGTCAGTAGTAGGGAAAATGTGTATGGCGGGGTACATAGAAATTTTCTCTGCTATCTGCTCAATTTTTCTCTAAATTTAAAACTTTTTAAAAATAAAATATTTTAAACAGACAAACAAAAGGCAATCTATACCCTGGGAGAAAATATTTGCGACCCATATATCCAGCAAAGGACTAGTATCTAGAATATGTAAAGAATTCTCAAAACTTAGCAGCTAAAAACAATCTAATTTGATGATAGCCATTCTGACCGGTGTGAGATGATATCTCATTGTAATTTTGATTTGCATTTCTCTAATGATTAACGACGTTGAACATTCTTTCATGTGTTTGTTGGCAGTCTGTATATCTTCGAGGGAGGGAGAAGCAAGAGGGAAGAGATATGAGAACATATGTATATGTATAACTGATACACTTTTTTTTTCACATCTTTATTGGAGTATAATTGCTTTACAATGGTGTGTTAGTTTCCGATTTACAACAAAGTGAATCAGCTATACATATACATATGTTCCCATATCCCTTCCCTCTTGAGTCTTCCTCCTTCCCACCCTCCCTATCCCACCCCTCTAGGTGGTCACAAACCACCTAGCTGATTTCCCTGTGCCATGCAGCTGCTTCCCACTAGCTATCCACTCTACGTTTCATAGTGTATATATATCCATGCCACTCTCTCACTTCGTCACAGCTTACCATTCCCCCTCCCCATATCCTCAAGCCCATGTTCTAGTAGGTCTGTGTTTTATTCCCGTCCTACCACTACTCTCTTCATGACATTTTTTTTCTTAGATTCCATATATATGTGTTAGCATACGGTATTTGTTTTTCTCCTTCTGACTCACTTCACTCTGTATGACAGACTCCAGGTCTATCCAACTCACTACAAATAACTCAGCTTCATTTCTTTGTATGGCTGAGTAATATTCCATTGTATATATGTGCCACATCTTCTTTATCCATTCATCTGTTGATCGACAC
>NC_041234.1:38347146-38348396 GCF_002837175.3 Physeter macrocephalus | reverse complement strand
AATTTTGGAGATTAATCCTTTGTCGGTTGCTTCATTTGCAACTATTTTCTCCCATTCTGAGGGTTGTCTTTTGGTCTTGTTTATGGTATCCTTTGCTGTGCAAAAGCTTTTAAGTTTCATTAGGTCCCATTTGTTTATTTTTGTTTTTATTTCCATTTCTCTAGGAGATGGGTCAAAAAGGATCTTGCTGTGATTTATGTCATAGAGTGTTCTGCCTATGTTTTCCTCTATGAGTTTGATAGTGTCTGACCTTATATGTAGGTCTTTAACCAATTTTGAGTTTATTTTTGTGTATGGTGTTAGGAAGTGTTCTAATTTCATACTTTTACATGTAGCTGTCCAGTTTTCCCAGCACCACTTATTGAAGAGGCTGTCTTTTCTCCACTGTATATCCTTCCCTCCTTTATCAAAGATAAGGTGACCATATGTGTGTGGGTTTATCTCTGGGCTTTCTATCCTTTTCCATTGATCTATATTTCTGTTTTTGTGCCAGTACCATACTGTCTTGATTACTGTAGCCTTGTAGTATAATCTGAAGTCAGGGAGCCTGATTCCTCCAGCTCCATTTTTCGTTCTCAAGATTGCTTTGGCTATTCGGGGTCTTTTGTGTTTCCATACAAATTGTGAAATTTTTTGTTCTACTTCTGTGAAAAATGCCAGTGGTAGTTTGACAGGGATTGCATTGAATCTGTAGATTGCTTTGGGTAGTAGAGTCATTTTCACAATGTTGATTCTTCCAATCCAAGAACATGGTATATTTCTCCACCTATTTGTATCATCTTTAATTTCTTTCATCAGTGTCTTATAATTTACTGTATACAGGTCTTTTGTCTCCTTAGGTAGGTTTATTCCTAGATATTTTATTCTTTTTGTTGCAATGGTAAATGGGAGTGTTTTCTTAATTTCACTCTCAGATTTTTCATCATTAGTGTATAAGAATGCCAGAGATTTCTGTGCATTAATTTTGTATCCTGCTACTTTACCAAATTCATTGATTAGCTCTAGTAGTTTCCTGGTAGCCTCCTTAGGATTCTCTATGTATAGTATCATGTCATCTGCAAACAGTGACAGCTTTACTTCTTCTTTTCCTATTTGGATTCCTTTTATTTCTTTTTCTTCTCTGATTGCTGTGGCTAGAACTTCCAAAACTATGTTGAATAAGAGTGGTGAGAGTGGGCAACCTTGTCTTGTTCCTGATCTTAGTGGAAATGCTTTCAGTTTTTCACCATTGAGAACAATGCTGGCTGTAG
>NC_041234.1:38345616-38346607 GCF_002837175.3 Physeter macrocephalus | reverse complement strand
TTTCTTTCTTTGTAACGTCTTTGTCTGGTTTTGGTATCAGGGTTATGGTGGCCTCATAGAATGAGTTTGGGAGTGTTCCTCACTCTGCTATCTTTTGGAAGAGTTTGAGAAGGATAGGTGTTAGCTCTTCTCTAAACGTTTGATAGAATTCGCCTGTGAAGCCATCTGGTCCTGGGCTTTTGTTTCTTGGAAGATTTTTAATCACAGTTTCAATTTCACTGCTTGTGATTGGTCGTTCATATTTTCTATTTCTTCCTATTTCCGTCTCTGTAGGTTGTGCATTTCTAAGAATTTGTCCATTTCTTCCAGGTTGTCCATTTTATTGGCATACAGTGGCTTGTAGTAATCTGTAATAATCTTTTGTATTTCTGCAGTGTCCATATTGAACTTTGCTATCATTTCCTTCATTCTTTTTCATTTATTTCTGATCTGATCTTTACAATTTCTTTCCTTCTGCTAAATTTGGGGTTTTTCTGTTCTTCTTTCTCTAATGGCTTTAGGTGCAAGGTTAGGTTGTTTATTCGAGATGTGTCCTGTTTCTTAAGGTAGGATTGTATTGTTATAAACTTCTCTCTTATAACTGCTTTTGCGGCATCCCATAGGTTTTTGATCGTCGTGTCTCCATTGTCATTTGTTTCTAAGTATTTTTTGATTTCCTCTTTGATTTCTTCAGTGATCATTTCGTTATTAAGTAGTGTATTGTTTAGCCGCCATGTGTTTGTATTTTTTACAGATCTTTTCTTGTAATTGATGTCTAGTCTCATAGCGTTGTGCTCGGAAAAGATGCTTGATACGATTTCAATTTTCTTAAATTTACCAAGGCTAGATTGGTGACCCTAGGTATGATCTATCCTGGAGAATGTTCCATGAGCACTTGAGAAAAAGTGTGTATTCTATTGTTTTTGGATGGAATGTCCTATAAATTTCAATTAAGTCCATCTTGTTTAATGTATCATTTAAAACTTGTGTTTCCTTATTTATTTTCATTTTG
>NC_041234.1:38343596-38345479 GCF_002837175.3 Physeter macrocephalus | reverse complement strand
AGTCTATTTTGTCTGATATGAGAATTGCTACTCCAGCTTTCTTCTGATTTCCATTTGCATGGAATATCTATTTCCATCCCTTCACTTTCAGTCTTTATGTGTCCCTAGGTCTGAAGTGGGTCTCTTGTAGAGAGCATATATACAGGTCTTGTTTTTGTATCCATTCAGCCAGTCTTTTTCTTTTGGTGGGAGCATTTAATCCTTTTACATTTAAGGTAATTATCGATATGTATGTTCCTATTCCCATTTACTTAACTGTTTCGGGTTTGTTATTCTAGGTCTTTTCCTTCTCTTTTGTTTCTTGACTGGAGAAGTTCCTTTAGCATTTGTTGTAAAGCTCGTGTGGTGGTGCTGAACTCTCTCAGCTTTTGCTTGTCTGTAAAGGTTTTAATTTCTCCATCAAATCTGAGTGAGATCCTTGCTGGGTAGAGTAATCTTGGTTGTAGGTTTTTCTCCTTCATCACTTTAAATATATCATGCCACTCTCTTCTGGCTTGCAGAGTTTCTGCTGAAAGATCAGATGTTAACCTTATGGGGATTCCCTTGTGTGTTATTTGTTGTTTTTCCCTTTCTGATTTTAATATGTTTTCTTTGTATTTAATTTTTGGTAGTTTGATTAATATGTGTCTTGGCATGTTTCTCCTTGGATTTCTCCTGTATGGGACTCTCTGTGCTTCCTGGACTTGATTAACTATTTCCTTTCCCATATTACAGAAGTTTTCATGTATAATCTCTTCAAATATTTTCTCAGTCCCTTTCTTTTTCTCTTCTTCTTCTGGGACCCCTATAATTCAAATGTTAGTGCGTTTAATGTTTTCCCAGAGGTCTCTGAGCCTGTCCTCAGTTCTTTTCATTCTTTTTTCTTTATTCTGCTCTGCAGTAGTTATTTCCACCATTTTATCTTCCAGGTCACTTATCCGTTCTTCTGCCTCAATTATTCTGCTATTCATCCCTTCTAGAGTGTTTTTAATTTCATTTATTGTGTTATTCATCATTTCTTGATTCCTGTTTAGTTCTCCTAGGTCCTTGTTAAATGTTTCTTCCATTTTCTCTATTCTATTTCCAAGATTTTGGATCATCTTTACTATCATTATTCTGAATTCTTTTTCATGTAGACTGCCTATTTCCTCTTCATTTGTTAGGTCTGGTGGGTTTTTTCCTTGCTCCTTCATCTGCTGTTTGTTTTTCTGGTTTTTCATTTTGCTTATCTTATTATGTTTGGGGTCTCCTTTTCCCAAGCTGCAGGTTCATAGTTCCCGTTTTTTTTGGTTTCTGTCCCCAGTGGCTAAGGTTGGTTCAGTGGGTTGTGTAGGTTTCCTGGTGGAGGGGACTATTGCCTGTGTTCTGGTGGATGAGCCTAGATCTTGTCTTCCTCATGGGCAGGTCCACATCTGGTGGTGTGTTTTGGGGTGTCTGTGGCCTTATTATGTTTTTAGGCAGCCTCTCTGCTAATGGGTGGGGCTGTGTTGCTATCTTGCTAGTTGTTGGGCATGGGGTGTCCAGCACTGTAGCTTGCTGATCGTTGAGTGGATCTGGGTCTTGGTGTTGAGATGGAGATCTCTGGGAGATTTTTGGCATTTGATATTACATGGAACTGGGGGGTCTCTTGTGGACCAGTGTCCTGAGGTTGGTTCTCCCACCTCAGAGACAGAGCCCTGATGCCTGGCTGGAGCGCCAAGAGCCTTTAATCCACACAGCTCAAAATAAAAGGGAGAAAAAATAGAAAGTAAAGAAAAGGAAGGAAGTAAGGAAGGAAGGAGGGAAGGAGGGAGGGAAGGAAGGAAGGAAGAAGGGAAGGAAGGAAGGGAGAAAGAAAGGAAGAAAGGAAGGAGGGAAGAAATGAAGGAAGCAAGAAAGGAAGGAAGGAAGGAGGAGGAGAGGAA
>NC_041234.1:38314208-38339330 GCF_002837175.3 Physeter macrocephalus | reverse complement strand
AGTGTTCCATGAGCACTTGAGAAGAATGTGTATTCTGTTGTTTTTGGATGGAATGTCCTATAAATATCAATTAAGTCCATCTTGTGTAATGTATCATTTAAAGCTTGTGTTTCCTTATTTATTTTCATTTTGGATGATCTGTCCATTGGTGAAAGTGGGGTGTTAAAGTCCCCTACTATGATTGTGTTACTGTCGATTTCCCCTTTTATGGCTGTTAGTATTTGCCTTATGTATTGAGGTGCTCCTATGTTGGGTGCATAAATATTTACAATTGTTATATCTTCTTCATGGATCGATCCCTTGATCATTATATAGTGTCCTTCTTTGTCTCTTGTTATAGTTTTTACTTTAAAGTCTATTTTGTCTGATATGAGAATTGCTACTCCAGCTTTCTTCTGATTTCCATTTGCATGGAATATCTTTTTCCATCCCCTCACTTTCAGTCTGTATGTGTCCCTAGGTCTGAAGTGGGTCTCTTGTAGACAGCATATATATGGGTCTTGTTTTTGTTTCCATTCAGCCAGTCTGTGTCTTTTGGTGGGAGCATTTAATCCATTTACATTTAAGGTAATTATCGATATGTATGGTTCTATTACCATTTACTGAATTGTTTCGGGTTGTTCTTGTAGGTCTTTTCCTTCTCTTGTGTTTCTTGCCTAGAGAAGTTCCTTTAGCATTTGTTGTAAAGCTGGTTTGGTGGTGCTGAACTCTCTCAGCTTTTGCTTGTCTGTAAAGGTTTTAATTTCTCCATCAAATCTGAATGAGATCCTTGCTGGGTAGAGTAATCTTGGTTGTAGGTTTTTTTCCTTCATCACTTTAAATATGTCCTGCCACTCCCTTCTGGCTTGGAGAGTTTCTGCTGAAAGATCCGATGTTAACCTTATGGGGATTCCTTTGTGTGTTATTTGTTGTTTTTCCCTTGCTGCTTTTAATATGTTTTCTTTGTATTTAATTTTTGACAGTTTGATTATTATGTGTCTTGGCGTGTTTCTCCTTGGGTTTATCCTGTATGGGACTCTCTGTGCTTCCTGGACTTGATTGACTATTTCCTTTCCTATATTAGGGAAGTTTTCAACTATAATCTCTTCAAATATTTTCTCAGTCCCTTTCTTTTTCTCTTCTTCTTCTGGGACCCCTATAATTCGAATGTTGGTGCATTTAATGTTGTCCCAGGAGTCTCTGAGACTGTCCTCAATTATTTTCATTCTTTTTTTCTTTATTCTGCTATTGATCCCTTCTAGAGAATTTTAAATTTCATTTATTATGTCGTTCATCTCTGTTCGTCTAGGTCCTTGTTAATAGTTTCCTGTATTTTCTTCATTCTATTTCCAAGATTTTAGATCATCTTTACTATCAATATTCTGAATTCTTTTTCACGTAGACTGCCTATTTCCTCTTCATTTGTTAGGTCTGGTGGGTTTTTTCCTTGCTCCTTCATCTGCTGTTTGTTTTTCTGGTTTTTCATTTTGCTTATCTTATTATGTTTGGGGTCTCCTTTTCCCAAGCTGCAGGTTCATAGTTCCCGTTTTTTTTGGTTTCTGTCCCCAGTGGCTAAGGTTGGTTCAGTGGGTTGTGTAGGTTTCCTGGTGGAGGGGACTATTGCCTGTGTTCTGGTGGATGAGCCTAGATCTTGTCTTCCTCATGGGCAGGTCCACATCTGGTGGTGTGTTTTGGGGTGTCTGTGGCCTTATTATGTTTTTAGGCAGCCTCTCTGCTAATGGGTGGGGCTGTGTTGCTATCTTGCTAGTTGTTGGGCATGGGGTGTCCAGCACTGTAGCTTGCTGATCGTTGAGTGGATCTGGGTCTTGGTGTTGAGATGGAGATCTCTGGGAGATTTTTGGCATTTGATATTACATGGAACTGGGGGGTCTCTTGTGGACCAGTGTCCTGAAGTTGACTCTCCCAACTCAGAGGCACAGCACTGACTCCTGGCTGGAACACAAAGAGCCTTTCATCCACATGGTTCAGAATAAAGGGGAGAAAAAGTTGAAAGAAAGAAAGAAAGAGGATAAAATAAAGTAATATAAAATAAAATAAAATTATTAAAATAAAGATTAATTATTAAGAAAAAATTTTAAGTAAAAAAAAAAGAAAAGAATACTGGACGGTCAGAACCCTAGGACAAATGGTGAAAGCAAAGCTATACTGACAAAATCTCACACAGAATCATACACATACACACTCACAAAAAGGGGAAATGGGGAAAAAAATAATATATCTTGCTCCCAAAGTCCACCTCCTCAATTTGGGATGATTCGTTGTCTATTCAGGTATTCCACAGATGCAGGGTACATCACGTTGATTGTGGAGATTTAATCCGCTGCTCCTGAGGCTGATGGAAGAAATTTCCCTTTCTCTTCTTTGTTCGCACCGCTCCCGGGGTTCAGCTTTGGATTTGAACCCGCCTCTGTGTGTAGGTCGCCTGAGGGAGTTTGTTCTTCACTCAGGACGGGGTTAAAGGAGCGGCTGATTCGGGGGCTCTGGCTCACTCAGGCCGGTGGGAGGGAAGGTTACGGATGTGGGGCGAGTCTGCGGTGGCAGAGGCCTACGTGATGTTGCACCAGTCTGAGGCGCGCCGTGCGTTCTCCCGGGGAAGTTGTCCCTGGATCACGGGCCCCTGGCAGTGGCAGGTTGCACAGGCTCCTGGGAGGGGCGGTGTGGATAGTAACCAGTGCTTGCACACAGGCTTCTTGGTGGCTTCATCAGCAGCCTTAGCATGTCATGCCCGTCTCTCGGGTCCGCTCTGATACCCGCGGCTCGCACCCATCTGTGGAGCTGCTTTAAGCAGCGCTCTTAATCCCCTCTCCTTGCGCACCAGGAAACAAAGAGGCAAGAAAAAGTCTATTGTCTCTTTGGCAGCTCCAAACTTCTCCCGGACTCCCTCCCGGTTACCCGTGGTGCACTAACCCCTTCAGGCTGTGTTCACGTCGCCAACCCCTGTCCTCTCCTGGCATCCAACCCAGCCCCCGCCCGCCCCGGCAGTTGCACATACAAGCCTCTCGGGCTGGTGAGTGCTGGTCGGCGCCGATCCTCTGTGCGGGAATCTCTCCGTTTTGCCCTCCGTACCCCTGTTCCTGTGCTCTCCTCCGTGGCTCTGAAGGTTCCCCCTCTGCCCCCGAAGTCTCCACCCGTGAAGCGGCTTCTAGTGTGCAGAAACCTTTCCTCCTTCACAGCTCCCTCCCACTGGTGCAGGTCCCGTCCCTATTATTTTGTCTCTGTTTATTCTTTTGTCTTTTGCCCTACCCAGGTACGGGTGGTGTTTCTTGCCTTTTGGGAGGTCTGAGGTCTTCTGCCAGCGATCAGTGGGTGTTCTATTGGAGCAGTTCCACGTGTAGATGTATTTCTGAAGTATCTATGGGGAGGAAAGTGACCTCCGTGTCTTACTCTTCCACCATCTTCTCCAGAATCCAGTTCATTTGATCTTGAACCCCTTCTTAACTAACAGTATATCTCCTCAGGACCTGTGTAAGAGTGGGTTTTCCAGGCTTTGTCACAATTTGTTGAGTAAATGAGTATAGATCATGAAAGAGGAAGTTTTGGGGGCATAATTAGAGGTTCAGGAAGGGGAGCGTTTATTCCCGTCTCTGGTTGAGAATTAGCATCTTTCCTTGAATACTCATCCCTGCAGAGCTTGGCCAAGCTTAAGATCCTAGAAAAGTGCCAATCCCCTACCTGGGAGATGTTTAATCTTGGAATGTTTCATCTCCATTTACACATTCCAGCCTCACTGGTCCGTCAATCACAAACTTTCCATGCATGAGTGAGTCTGGAAAGAGTGTGAGTTTCCTAGCTCTATAGCTTATGGTATAATACAATAATTAGTAGAATAGACAGAGTTTATTTAAGTGGGAGGACGGGATCATGGCTGTTAAAATTATTTTTATGGCTCTTCTCTAATCTTTCAGAGTTTCCTTTAGTAGAAGACATTCCAGTTATTCAAAGAGAAGCTATTAAAGCAGCTTATATCCCCCCACCCTATGTACACTACAAATAGAAGAATACTTAAACTGATAATATTAGCTATGCTCTCAGTGAAGGCTTTAGTTCTGAACTCATATTTGTCTTCATTATGTCTTTAAAACAGATACCCTATCAGCTCTTTTTTGGCACTTTGTACATAGCAAATACTGAAACTCTTTCTGAATTCAGAAAGGAAAAAAAGAATAGATATATTTTCAGTGTATACCAGACTCCAGCCTTTTATTTTTCCTTTCTTCCTCTCTCTCTGCCAGAGTGATGAACATATCCTATTTTGCTATTTAGAATTGTATTCTTTTGAATATTTTAATGACTAGAGTAAAAGCCTTCACTGAGTCTGACCAGTGAAATGAAATGAACTGCAGACCATCTAATGGAGACAACCTTGTTTAGAGCTCCTGTCTTTCTGTTGGTTTTGTAGCCTTCAGTGGATCCTGGGTCCTAAGGCAAAGAGTAAGGACACAGGTTGTCATTTCAGAAAAAAAGCAAAGGGAGGATAGAGATTAACAATCTTGTGGACCCTAAGTAGGTCTTTCCTTGTAAATACTGCACAGGTAGAAATAGGGTAGTGATGTGATGGGTGGGTTCCTGAGCCCTTCTGATTATGTGCTTTCATTCCTAACAGAACCAGCTGAGAATGGGTTCCTGTGCCTCATTCTTGAATCTTTTGTATCACTGGTCTGCTTACATCTTGTCTCAGTCCCTCTACTTAATTCTCCATACTGCTTCCAGAGAAGTCCTCAAAATATATGATTTTGCTCTGCATTTCTAAATTTAAAAACCTTTAAGCCTCACCAACTGCCCACTAATCAACTCAACCTCTTCTACTGGCATTCAAGGCTCCCAAATATCAGGCCCCAATATTTTCTCCTGGGAAGTAAACATGCTAGCTTGATATTTTAGTTGAATTTGAGGCCTGAGAAGTAAAGTGACTTCCTCGGGGTCACACATATAACACTAGATTTGAGGTTCAGCCATCTGACTCCTGAACAGGTGCTCTTTCCACCACACTACATTATCTTCACACTTAACCTCTGCTGCTCCACCTGTAAAATGGGTTAATGATAATAACTTACTTCTCTGAAATCAGGGAGTATTCTGGCAAGTCTTCACAATGGCCCATATTAGTTTCACCTCCTGGTATTCATGCCACATGTAGTCCCCTCCTACACTGAATAGGGCTGACCTGGGTAGACCAATAGAATATTCTGGAAATGATAATATGTCACTTTTAAGGCTAGGAAAACTTGCTCTGGAGTTTTCATATGGCAAGGAACCGAGACCTCCTGCCAACAACCAGAAAGGAACTTACACATCTAGCCAATAGCCATATGAGTGAGCCATCTTGGACATGGACCCTCCAGCTTCAGTCAAGCTGCAGATGACTACAGCATGTATGACATCTTGACTGCAAGTTTCTAAGTTAGAACCCCTCAGCTAAGCTGCTCGTGAATACCTGACCTGTGAGATAATAAATATTATTCCATAAGATGTTATGGAAAAACCCAAACGAACATTTTGGCCAACCCGATATTTGTTGTTTTAAGCCACTAAGTGTTGGGGTAATTGGTTTGCAGCAATAGATAACCGCTGCTTAGTGGCTAATGATTGATTTTTTATTCCAGTGATTATAATTATTTTACCAAATTATTCCCCTTTAAATAGAGAGGTATTCATAGACAAAAAAGGAGAGGTTTTACAGATTCCTCCGTTCACTCATGCTCCACCCAGTGGGTACTAATACTGGTGTATTCTATCCTCTAGAGTTCTCCTCTCTGTCCCCTCCCCTCCATCTCACAGCCAGAGCCACAGTCCAGGCTTTTGTCTTGTCTTCACCTCCTGACTGAGCTATTCCAATTACTTTCAAAGTCTTTCCCTCTCATTTACCTTCCATGCTGCTGACATGGTCATTCCCAATCCCAGATCTGGCAATTTAACTGCCTTGTTTGAAAAGACTCTCTCCATCATACTTAAGCCTCTCGGCCAGTGGCACAAAGCCCGCCATGATCTGGCTCCTGCTGGTTTCTTAGCTCTACCTTCTTTGGCTCTAGGTTCTAGCCTCACTGTATTACCTAGATCACTCTAGTTCCTCCACACTTCTCCATCCTTGCTCATGCTGTTTCTTCTGCCTGGACTATCCTTCTCTAATGCCTACATGGTCTTCTCTCTTTGCTGCCTAGGAGGTAAGTAGGTAGCCCCTTCTCATCTTCAAGGACTGGCCCCTGGAGGTATCTCCCTTGGTGTCCCACAAAATTGTTTACTTTCTCTCTTGGCCCTCCAGGCTCCTTGTGTCCCCTTCTATTAACGCACTTAACACACTAGTTAGGAACGCTTTGTTCAAAGATCTGTCTGTCCACACTAGGTTAGGAATTCCAAAAGGATGGTCATTGTGTTTTATTATTTATCTTAGCATCTCCAGCACTTTGTTTTGAGCCTGGTATGGCATAGATATCTGTCAATGGAAAGATGGATGAAATAATTTAAAATGCTTTAGTTTCCTCCAGGAATATATTGTATCCTTAATTGTTTAGAGTACATCTGGGCTCTGTTGAGTCTTCTTTTAAAAGTTGGTATACCTCCTTTATTCCCCAAAGCCTTTGGAACATTTTACATTTTAGCTTTAATCTGTGAAAGTTACAAGGATCCTAAGTCCTGAAGAATTACTTGGGACAAGACTGGGTAGGTTTTGGTAACTGCAGAGTCAAGTGGTCTGATGGGCTAGAACAGGGTATAAACCCATCCCCAGGACTCATTTCAGGGACATGGAGCAAGACAGAGGCTTGATAGTAGATCCGAAGCACAAAGTTGAGATTGAGTCTTGGGAATATAGCAGGACTGTTCTAATGAACAAAGTAAAGTAAAACAAAACAAAAAATAAAAGACTTTTTATTGAAGTTTGCTTATATTTCAGAATCTACAAAATCCCCTTAAAAAGGTATTGGTGAAAACATATAGAATTACTGTTTGCAAGGATCAATAATGGTGGAATATTTGTGATTTCATACAGTTTAACCTCGTACATCACATAGCATACTCCAGTAGTTTGGAGTATTATCTTTGGAGTTCTCCATTTCCTAGCTGTGTGACTTTGGCAAGTTACTTACCCTTTATGCCTCAGTTTCCCCATTTTGGAGGAATGGGGAAAATAATATATTACCTCTTCATTGGATTATTGTGAGGATTGAAGAAAGTCAGAGGACTATTGTGAAGATTTAACCTGTTTAGAAAATTGAACTGTTAAAAAATAACGTGTTTATCAAACAGATGGACACATGAACACTTTTGCAGGTGATGGATATGTTTACTACCTGTATTGTGGTGATGATAATATGGGTGTACACATATGTACAAATTCACCAAATTGTATACATTGGTGATGTGCAGTTTTTTTTGTATACCAATTATACCTCAATAAAGATGGAATTAAAAAAAAAGAAATAACTTGCTTTGAAATGTGCCTGGCACATAGGAAACGTTCAATAGAATTAACTGTTCTTATTACAGACCTCAGCAAACAGTGCCCAATAACATGGTAGTTAGTCAATAAATATACATCAGATAAATGAATGAATCCACATAAAGTGCTATGCACAGAACCTGGCTCATTTTACTCCCGAAGTGTTAACTACTATAATTATGTTTTCTTATAAAATCTTTCAATGATCTTGGGCTTCCCTTGTGGCGCAGTGTTTGGGAATCCGCCTGCCAATGCAGGAGACACGGGTTCGAGCCCTGATCCGGGAGGACTCCACATGCCGTGGAGCAACTAGGCCCGTGTGCCACAACTACTGAACCTGCGCTCTAGAGCCCGCGAGCCACAACTACTGAGACTGTATGTCACTACTACTGAAGCCCGCGCACCTAGAGCCCGTGCTCCCAATGGGAGAAGCCACCACAGTGAGAAGCCTGTGCACCACAGCGAAGAGTAGCCCCCACTCGCTGCAACCAGAGAAAAGCCGGTGTACAGCAACGAAGACCCAACACAGCCAAAAATAAAATAAAATAAATTTATTAAAAAACAAAACTCTTACAATGATCTTATGAGATAGTTACTGTTGTCTTTGCTTTATTAGGTGAGATAAACTAAGTTACAAAAGGGTGAAGTAACTTTCTATAGGACATACGGTAAGAATATGCAAACGCAGCATTGAAACCATGCTTGTCTGACCCTATCATCACAGTTGGTTCAAAGTCAAGGCATGGAGAAGACAGAGGATAGTTGAGGATAGTTTCCTATCCTCAGAGGATAGTTGAGGGTAGTTTCCTATTTTTGAGCTGAGGCTTAAATCCCTCTTGCTTCAAAATAGGATGGGCCCTTAATTTTGGGTGGGCCTGAGCCAGCTAATGGGGGATCACATGGCCCAGCTGTGTATATAGTAGGTTAGGCTAAGACTATGGTTCTAAAGCTTTAGATTATAGTTGACTGCACCATTTATTTTCTAAATTTAGCTCTGGAAAAGCATTTCCCCCAAAAGATTATTGTAATGAAAATAGAGATCATTATGAGACAGATGCTTCTGGAAGTCCTGAACTGAAGCTGAAAGGGATTGGATAGTGAGTGTGCCTTCCACTGGTCTTGGTACAGGGCCTGGTTTGAGGGAATGGGTGAGAGGCTTGAGCCTGTCTCTATCCAGCTCTGCCTTCCAAGGGACTCATGGTATTAGCTGATGTCTCATGTATGATACCTGCAACCTGATTTCACCTCACAGGGTCCTGAGGCTGTTCTTAAGAAGGACATTCTTTGTATTCTGCTTAATAGCTCTGCTGGCTAGGCCCTCTCCTGGCCAGCCAAGAAGCTACTTCTGCAGTGCTGTGCTAAATCTGTAGGGCCTGCTCAAAGCATCTAGTGTACAGCCCATCCCTGAACTTGCTTACAAACCTTAAACCTACCAGCAGTTACTTTTTGTTCAGTTATAAGGAATGCTTTTTAAAATCTAAACTCTGAACCCAGAGCAAAGACTATAGCAGCTTCCACTCACTGAGTGTGTACTGTGTGCCAGTTACAAAGCGTTTAGGAACAATAAAACTGAGACTCAGACCAGGTCTTCTCAAACTTTACTGTGCATATGACTCACTGTGGGATCATGTTTTGTTTTTTTTTTTAATTTATTTTTCGCTGCATTGGGTCTTCATTGCTGTGCATGGGCTTTCTCTAGTTGTGGTGAATGGGGGCTTCTCTTGTGGAGCACGGGCTCTAGGCGCACGGGCTTCAGTATTTGTGGCACGTGGACTCAGTAGTTGTGGCTCGCAGGCTCAATAGTTGTGGCTCACAGGCTCTAGAGCGCAGGCTCAGTAGTTGTGGCACACGGGCTTAGTTGCTACTCAGCATGTGGGATCTTCCCAGACCAGGGCTCAAACCCGTGTCCCCTGCATTGGCAGGCGGATTCTTAGCCACTGCACCACCAGGGAAGCCCTGGGATCTTGTTAAAATGCAGATTCTGGTTGAGTAGGTCTGGGATGGAGTTTGAGATTCTGCATTTCTCATATGCTCCTAAGTGATGCCAATGCTGCAGATCCGTGGAACATCCCTGTGAGTAGGAAAGGCTTTGCTCTGAATCAGAATCTGCATTTTAACAGGATTACCAAATGAGTCATGTTGAGAAGTTTTTTCCCTCAACACCAAATATGTGGTGTCTTTGCCAATATCAGTTCTACAATTATCCAGACACCAATTGAGTGTCCAAGAATTCAATTATGACACTCTCTATCTGGAGTTAGTGTCAGATCCCATTAGTTAAAGGTTTTAGTCCCACAAGACTGCCCCTACTGCAGACACCAGCTGAAAATGGGTTGTCCAGGCTACTCACATTTCTGATTGGCAACTACAAATTTGGGGGTTCCCGCAACCTTCCCTCAGATTTGATAAATTGCCAGAATGACTCACAGGACTAAGGAAAGCTCTTTACTTAACTATTCCTGGGTTATGATTAAGAATAAAATTCAGGAACTACCAAATGGAAGAGATATATAGAGTAAGGTATGTGGGAAGAGGTACAGAGATTCCATGTCCTCTCTGGGTATACCACCCTCCCAGCACCTCCATGTGTTCACCAACCCAGAAATTCTCAGAACCTTTCCTTTAGAGATTTTTGAAAGTTTCATTATGTATGCCTGATTGACTAAATCATTGGCCGTTGGTGATTGAATTCAATCCCTAGCCCCCTTTCCCCTCCTGGTAAGTAAGAGTAAGGGATGAAAGTTCCAGCCCTCTAAGTATGGCTTGGTCTTTCCACCAATCATCCTCTATCCTGAAGATATCTAGGGTCCTCTAGAGAGTCAACTCATTAGCATAAACTTAGATATAGTCTAAAGTAGCTTGTTATGAATAACAGAAGACACTCCTATCGATCCTATCCTCAGGAAATTCTTAGTGTTTTAGGAGCTCTGTGCCAGGAAATGGAGACAAAGACCAAATATATATTTATATTTCCCATTATGCCACACACCTAAAGGTAAATTTAGGTGTGCTTAATAGTATTTATACTTTCTGCATGTTCCTTTGCTATTTAGAAAGTACTTTCCCATATTTTATCTTCTTTGCTCCTCATCAAACCCTATTCAATATGTATAGAGTAGAATTAGCCCCATGGGTGTGTCAGTCACATCTGTAGTTCAGATAACTTGCTAGGTTGACATAGTTGTGAATTTTTAAAAGTGCATCCAAACAACTGAGGCTTATACACACCTCATTTGTTATAAGAAATGGCATTTCTTTAGGAAGAAAGGAGAGTGGAGATAAAGTAATGAAGTGTGAAGTTACCTGGGATTTGCTTAGCCAACTGTTAAAATGCTAGTTGGCATCCTTCATTTGCCTGGGTTGGGTCTGGGAGTGGAACGGGAGCAGGAGAGCCAAGAGGACTTTAAGAGCTCAGAGAGGTCATGTACGAGACTGAGGAGAGGAGAACTGGCAAAGATTTCCACCAGGGGCTCATCCAAGCTGCTAATAAATGGCTTGAGTAAAAGCCAAATCACCTGCATCTAACAAATCTCAGTTCTGGGTATTTATTTTAAGGAGAATCTATACCTACATGTTAATTTGTTGCAGCTTTTACTGAAATAACACAGAACTGGAAACAAGTCAAGTGTTCAAATTACTAGAGGATTGACTAAGAAAGTTACAGTATTTGATGAACTGTGCAGCCAGAAAAAACTGTAAATTTTGTACCAAAAAATGAAATAAAAAATAAAAATTACATACCAGCATTGAAAATATTTGCAATTGAGAGTGAAGTGAAAAATTTATGTGTTCTATTATTGCAATTCTGTAAACTAAAGCTAGGAATGGGGTTAGAGTGAAAATATTTTTTTTGATGGAATGTTGGGATTGGAGATGATTTTTCTTCTTTAAAATTTCCTTCAATGTTGTTACTGCTTTTACAGTGAAAAATTAAATAGTCTTGAGAGTCTAAGTTTGCTCTTTCAATAAGTACAATTGTTGTGTCCCAACAGTTCATGACAAGGGAGGACAAAAGCTATAAACAAACTTTATTAACCTAATAATATTTGTATGAATAAAATTAATTTTCTTTTTTCCCCCTCTAAATGTGTCCTGTGAGTATGTTCGGAAATTGTTGTCAAATTCAAAACTATATCTGGGTGGATATGATTCAAAATATAGGTCATGTGGCATTCATGGCCTTCTCTTGGAGAGGTCTTAGTGTGGCAGCTCATAGAAGCAGGCAGTCATAGTCCAGGGTTCCTAAGCTGGGGACAGAGAAGGCGAATAATCATTTCAAGTGTCAACCAAAGTCAATAATCACCTGACACATACCTCAAACTATAGACATTGATTATGATGGGACTTTTTCTCTCAGGGGCAACTCTATGTAGAAAACTGACGGTAAATTTGAGCAAGTGCTTATATATTTAATGATAGAAAAAGAGTTGTGCTGGCAACACCAGGGATGCTACCTAGTTACCTAATATTTAAAACATCTTACATATCAAAAACTGTTTCTATATTACAATTTAAAATTAAAAAATGTTTCCATGCTTTTATAATTGTATATCCTATAATCGTATTGCTAAAATATGGGTAATTATGAAGAAATGAAATATTTTGTTACTCATGTAGTTTCTTTAATTTACTCAGTTGATGCGATTGGAAGGTAGATGGACTCAGTAGTTCTCAGACTACCCCATCGCACCCACCTGCCCAGGAGTAACAAGTGACACTTTTACTAAAGGCACTAACACAGGCTTAGTGGAATATGCCAGCTTCCTAGAGGCTCCTATCACATACAGGAGCCTGGCCCATGCCATCGAAATCAAGCCTGAATTCTGCCTGCCAGGGGCTGTCTGGTATATCTCTGACAACTTCCTGCCCAGCAATGTTCACCCATTGGTCCAAGCCCACTCTGTGACTCCCAGAAGCCTCACCTTAGATTCCCTTCCTCATGCAGCCCCTCTTATTACCATTACTGATCATGGACTGATCATTTGCTGGTCCTTAGGATCTATGAACCAGCTTTCAGAAAACGAGATTATATATCAAACCAACAAAGACATTTGATTCCCTTCTATCAGTGGTGAATAACAATGATTCTGAAAGTATAGAAAATGAGTATCATTAAAATATAGATCTTTGGAGATATATTATTGGTGGAAGAAAATCTTTTGAAAGAAGATCCTAGTGTTTAATTAGAGATGCTTACAACACTAAAACAACTATTCCCTTTTAGTTACGGCACAAGTTAAGGCATCTTGAAACTATTTTTAAAGGATAATTTAACCTCATAATCAAAATTTAGCACTCAAAACCTCTAAACAAAAAGCTGAGATGAAATTACAACAACATGTTTACCAGAGAAGGATTTTGGGTCAACTGTGAAGTAGAAGTGGATGCATCAGGATAAACAGGAGTGGGGTTCTTCTCGCACCATTTAGAAATGTTACCAGATGGACAGGATAAACTGTCTTTATACAAACTACCCCCTCATCCTTGCACTCCTCTCTTTCCCCTTCTTTGATATCTGGCTGATACCCCCATTTGACTTAGAATGCTTAGCTTAACTCTAAAGAAAACTTGAGTTCTTAAGTTTCCTTTCCCAAGGTCACACAGTTATGAAGAGGCTGGATCAACTCTGATTTCAAAACCCATGATTTTAAGCTCTTTGTTTTACTGCCTCCTATTTCAACTGTGAATATCTTTCCCATAGATTTCTATGTAACTCTCATCATCTCTGTTCTCTAGGAAATGGGGAACATATTCCAGGCTCCTGTAGGAAGGAGTGATCAGGGCCCTCTGTCAGCACAATTTATCTCTCTCCCCTGCTCCTAATGAAAATGAAAATATAAATGTAAAAATAAAATGAACTGTGTCACTAAATGTGATATAAACACTAAACTAATGGCTATCAAACAGTTTCTAATAGTTGTCACCTGGAGGTTCCCTCCCTGGAAGACAGTCTCAGGGGTGGGGGTCTCAGCTCACAATCTCTTGGCACTTCTGACCTCTTCTGGAGAGGCAGTCCCAAATCCTTTTGCCAAGACTCCTCCCTGACAGTAGCAGAACTTTTAGTACCACTTGACTGAGAAAGATCGTGATGATGCTTAAAACTGACATCTTAAATATCCTCTAGACTTGGCTTTGGCTCTCCATTCCCCAGCTGTGTCACATTGGTTGAATTATGTAACCTGAGACTCAGTTTCCTCAACTGTGAAGTGAGGTCAACACATCTCATAGAGAATTGGCTAGAGGTTAAATGAGATAATAAACCATAGGAGATACAGAGGGGTTATGCATGGGACTAACTTGACTTAAGCCTCAAAGCTAGTAGGTGAGGGATGAAGGATTTGAACCCAAACAGTCTGACTCTAGAGTCCCCCTTGCAACATGATAAAGGCTAATTTAATGGGAGAACACAGGAGGGATCCAGGCCAAGAAGGAAGGGGACAAGGTAAGCTTTTCAAGGGTGATAACATCCAAGTTAGAAGCTGTAGGAATTAACCAAAGAAAGGGAGGTGGTGTGGTGGTGGCAAGGTGGGATATTGGATGGTGAGGGTGGGGTGGGAGAGAATGTTCTAGGCAGAAGGAACAGGATGTACAAAGACCGGAAGGCAAGAGAGCATGGCACATTTGGCTTGATTAGGCATACCTAGTCATTGGTGACTAAACAATATGATAGAAACATTGCTATGCTAGTGCCTTCTGTGCCAGGATTACTGCATTTACAACTCTTTTTTGTACATAGAACATTTGGGCTCTATGGCCCATGGCCAGTAAGGCTGATTGTGGTTGCATTGCGTGTTCTTTGCGATTCCAGTGCCATTACAAGCTTCCTGAGGGCAGGACCCAGCCTTTGGACCTAGTTTCTTCTCCAGAACAGAACACATGCCAATATCTCCAAATATACTGGGTATAAATTTATCCATGAATGACTTAGTAAAACTACCCAGCTGTTAACAGAGAACATTCTCTAAGTACCAAGAATATGGAGTGGCAGCCAGTATTTGTTTTTATCTTTGGGGAACACCAATGCCACATGGTTTGTTTTGTCAGTCAGTACCGGCATAGACTCATGAAGCAGACAAATGACAGGTACTGCCCAGAATCAGATGGCAAATTCAGAGAAGAGGCTTTGCTTTCCATTGGGATGAACAGGCATTGTTATTTCTATTCTGGGTCAGTGTAAATAATGACTATAAATGAAGCTCTGTCATGAAGCTGATTGTTCAAGCCTCCAGGGAAACGGTTATTGTTTTCCCTCATTAGGACCTCAGCATGGCCTGATGTGACCATTTTCCTGTTCATATCCAGAAATGTAACATTTAGCTTTTTGTTTGTTTAAAGAGAAAACATGTGGGTTAATTATTTTGCTGCAATCAGTAGGTATCAATTTTCTCATTGCAATTTTCAGGATAATAGGAAGTTATTTTTTTTTCTCACTATGAAAGATCATAACAAAATGGGCAATGGCAGCAGTCCCAGAAAGGGTAGTGCCAGCCCAAAATCAAGACATAAACACCAAGTTGGGAGGCCTTCTGAGGTGACTTTACTCATTGCTTTCATTTATTGAGATTTTGGTTTTGTAGTAAATATTCATGAAGGATGTCATGACTCTATATCTTTGGAGATGTTCTTAAAATGCCCTCCTTTGCTCTTGAATGAAGAGTGGTTATAATTTTGTGGTGCTGGTGGTAATCATTTGCATGGCTTAAGTTTTCTTTAACTTATTATTTGGAATAAGTTCAAACATAAAAATAGAGCAAAAATACTCCTATAGCCTATATCCAGGTTTATCTATTGTTGAAATTTTGCCTTAATTGTTTTATCTATCTGTCTATATAAATTTTTTTCTGATCAAATTGAGGGTAAGTTGCATGTCATGTTCATTTATCCTTAAATACTTCACTGTCCATTTCCTAGGAATTAGGATATTCTCTTTTATGAGCACAGTTATCAACCTTAATAAGTTTAACTGTGACTTATACTTTTATCCAGTTTATGGTCTATATTTTAATTATCAATTAACCCAATAATGTCCTTTTTAGCACTTCTTCCTCTAATACAGTCCTGTCTAGGCATGCATTTAGTTGTCTCCTTTCATCACAAACAGTTGCTCAGCCTTTCTTTGTCTTTTATGACACTGATATTTTTGGAGAATATAATTTCTTCCCCCTTTTTAAATTAAAATGTTCCTCATTTGGTGTACATTCCATGTTTCCCCCCAGCTAGATTCATGTTATTCATTCTCCACTGGATGTGTGACTTTTCAAAGAGACTTGATCACATATATAGCAATCTAATGGGTCACCTAGTCACAAATAGGATATTTTTGTGAGCTGTGTGCTACCAGCCTGAGTTATGGGCTCAGTCTGCCAGTGACTCACTGTTCCATCCTGAGCTAGTTACCCTTCTGGACCTCAAGTTCCTCACTTACAAAAGAAGGGATTGAGTTAGATGGCCTTTAACAGCCCTCCGGATGAGACCATTCACGACTTTTTATGAATCTATGATAAATGCTTGTATTCAAAGGCAGTTAATACTCTTATTAAAATTGAAAACAAGGATTTCCCTGGTGGTCCAGTGGTTAATATTCCATGCTTCCGATGCAGGGGGCCTGGGTTCAATCCCTGGTCAGGGAACTAGATCCTGCATGCCACAACTAAGAGCCCACATGCGGCAATGAAGATCCTGCGTGCTGCAACTAAGACCTGGCACAGCCAAATAAATAAATATATATATATTTTAAGCGAAAATAATAGTAGCAACTTTCTTAGCTGTCTAGATCTTTGGAAAGCTTGGTCTGGATTTGATAGCAAAGCTGAAACTTTAAACTAGAGAAGTCCATTGTATCTTGATTAGTGAGGGGGAAGATTATGTCTTGCCCTGGGCACAAAATGCAGTTTATTTCATGCAGATAAACTGACACATTAACACCAAAGTTTCAAGATGCTCACATGTTTCAAACCATATACCTAGGATCTAAAGCCTTCTTTCTGGCTGATAACAATATTCCTGTAATAACATGCATTTAGGGTATTTTCCAAATACCCAAAGGCACGCATGACTTTAAGGAACACGTGCATTTCATTGCAGTAACCCACTTTTGTGCTTAATTAAATTCCTTTTGGTAGAAGTGGCATTTTAAATTTGATACACTATTATCGCATCACATTACCAATACGCCTCTCTGACTCCTGCCCTGGACACCCCGGATATAAAGCACTCTGCAGCAGAAAGAAGTCTGTGGAGCTGTTAAAAGGCAGGTTGAGCATCCCCTAGGGCAGCCCCCAAAGGCGGAGAAAGAGGAACATGAGTGCTCACAGGAGACACAGACTCATGGTGCCTTGGAAGGCTGCTCAAGTACCCCTTGCCCAACTGGGGAGCTCTTTCAGTACTAGCAAGTGGTGAGACCCTTTCCCACATTTGTGTTTAGACAGTCAATTGGGCTGTCAGACATTTGTGTTGGAAGCAGTGTTCACACAAGACTGTAGAGTTGTGTGGCAGTTTCCAAAGCATTTGTGTTTGTATTCTATGGGAGGCAGCCTGGAGGAAGGAACGCAGCAGGGAACAACTTAGGAGATAGAGAAACTGTGTACAAAACTCTGACTTTAACACTTCCTAATAATATGACCTTAAACAAGTTACTTAGCCTCTTTGAGCCTCCTTAGTATGCAAAATGGTCTTTACAGTGTCTGCTGTCACTGTGAGGATTCAAGAAGATATAGGTATGTAAGTGCCTGCCAGGCACAGAATTGACATTCAACATATATTTCTTTCTCTTTTTTCCCTTTCTTTTGAAGTAGGTAGGCAAAACAAATATTGCCAATCTTGTTTTATGTAGGAGAAACTGGAGGCTCATAGAGTTTTATTTATTTTTTTATTTATTTTTGTCTGCGCTGTGTCTTCGTTGCTGCGCACGGGTTTTTTCTAGTTGCGGCAAGCGGGGGTTCCTCTTCGTTGTGGTGTGCGGGCTTCTCATTGGTGTGGCTTCTCTTGTGGTGGAGCATGGGCTCTAGGCTCGAGGGCTCAGTAGTTGTGGCTCATGGGCTCTAGAGCACAGGCTCAGTAGTTGTAGCGCACAGGCTTAGCTTCTCCAAGGCATGTGAGATCTTCCTGGACCAGGGCTCAAACCTGTGTCCCCTGCATTGGCAGGTGGATTCTTAACCACTGCACCACCAGGGAAGCCCCTCATAGAGTATTAAAGTCAGTCAACTGTTAAGGTCCCAGGATGGATTTGAACTTGTGATTTTTGGCTAGTCCATTACTATTTATCTCCCTTGCAAAGCTGTCTCCTGGAAGTTGATTACATCACTGAGCCAGTTTCAATAAGAATTGTGGCAATTTGCTTTTTAACAAACTTAAAAAATTTTTTACAATAGTTTTAGATTTACAGAGAAGTTGCAAAAATGACAGAGTTCCTGTAAACTCTTCATCCAGTTTCCCTGATTGTTAACGTCTTACATCACTGTGGTACACTTGTCACAACTAAGAAACCAACATCAGTACATTACTATTAGCCATTAATTACTATATTAACTAAGATTTACACTTTATTTGGATTTCACTAGCTTTTCCCTAATATCCTTGTTCTGTCCCAGGATCCCATGTCATATTTAGTTGTCAGACTTTCATTGTTTTTGATGACCTTGACAGTTTGAGGAGTACTGGTTAGGTAGAATGCCCCTCATTTGAGTTTGCCTGATGTTTGCTCGTGGTTAGGCTGGGGTTATGGGTTTTGGGGAGGAAATGTTTTCTGCTCTGAAAACATTTTTATTGTTCATCATTATTACGCTCAACTGAGATCAGTCTTGTGATTTTTTTTTTTTTTTTTTTGGTACGCGGGCCTCTCACTGTTGTGGCCTCTCCCGTTGCGGAGCACAGGCTCCGGACGCACAGGCTCAGTGGCCATGGCTTACGGGCGCAGCCGCTCCGCGGCATGTGGGATCTTCCCAGACCGGGGCACGAACCCGTGTCCCCTGCATCGGCAGGCAGACTCTCAACCACTGCGCCACCAGGGAAGCCCAGTCTTGTGATTTTTATCTTACCATGCTCAGAACCCAACTCTAAGGTAAAACCCCTTGTGACCAGCCTTGGGCTGCTCAAAAGATTCTTTCACGTACTATTTAATTACATCTCTGGGTTGACTCTCCATTTGTTTTACATGCATTTAGTTACCAGATTACTCCAGGTGAAATATTCTTCAATAATTACCTTATTGAAACACCAAAAAGTGACTCAAATAAAATTTATGAATTATTTATAGGATTTAAAAGTAAGTTCTATTTTCCCATCAGGTTCAGATATTCTCTTCTTTGTGCAGTCTTCCTTGATCTTCCTGTTTCTTTTTTCTTGATATTTTAGACCTTTCTGGTAACATGTTAATTATAGTGTCTATAGGATGCATTCCTAGGTTAAAAACAATATGCATATGATAACTACCTGGATAAGTCAGCATTGCCTATTTGGTGTGTCTTGTCATCCAGATGTACCCCAAACCCATCTCAGATTGTTAGGTCAACTTTTGATCAGTGTGTACATTTAATTTTGTTTCAACTGAGAATACATATGCTTCAGAAAAGTAGTACAGAGAAAAATCAATCAGCATCAAAGTGTGGCTTTGTGTTGGTTGGAACACACGTAGTGCTTTGCCTAATGAATGTATAGAGAGGACAATTAGTAAAAATTCTCAAGGAGTGCTAAAGAGTGATCAGGTGAAAGACACAATAACCATTGAGGTAATTCAATTCCAGCTGGGTGCCATCAAAGTTTGTCACAAAATGTATTTGTGCAAAACCTCTAAAAATTAGTGTGGATAATAGTTGTCCGAATGAAGGGCAAGTTTCTTAAGAACAGACATCGAATAATCTATCTTTGTACTCCTCATACCACCTAACTCACTGCTTTGAACAGAGTAAGTGTTCATTTGATGAGTATTTTTATAGAATCATTATTTTGCCAGGCACTGTGCTAATTACTGGGGTGATAAGTAAGTATAAGACATAGTCTTCTGACTTGAAGAACTCACAGTCCAGTGGGAATGATGGATAAGTGATCAGATAACTACATTTCAGTGTGATCAGTGCTCTAATGAAAGAAGGGCATGGCTAGGTCTACCTGGAAATGTCTCGATGATTTTCGGGGGATGGGGCCTCTATACTGGGTCTTAAAGTACAATTAAAAGATCATGAGGAAGAGAAAAGGCACAAGAGTAATATTTGCAAAGTAACAGGCTGTCTTGTTGAGAAATAAATCATCAAATGTTGGAGAAGAGGCAATCTAGTGTGAGGTGGAAAAGATCAGGCTCGTAGGTTGGGGCCAGATTTTCAAGCACTTGTCTACCTACTACGCTGATGAGTTGGTACTTCATTCAAAAAGTAGCATTCAAAGGTTTTACGCAGGGGAGTGACATGATGAGATTTATATTCTAGAAGTATCACTCTGAGATGATGCTATGGAGGTGGAAGGAAGCAGGGAAACTGGTTAGGAGACTCTTGCAACAGTTCACCCAAGACGTGAAGTGGGTGTGAATTTACCATAAACCAATGTCTGTTGCATCTACTTACTGTCTCAGTTGCTTGGTAAAACACTTAGCTCATGTTATGCATCATAAATACAATCAAACTATACAGTTCTGAATGAAAAATCATCCCACTTTCTTAGATCAATATAGAAGCAATTAGGTGAGAGCAATAGGGAAGTGTTTACTTGAGATGCAAAGCAGGGGAGCACCCAGGAAATGAGGTAGATAGTGTGTGATACCCGCCTCACACTCTGGAATCCAGACTCCAGCCCTCTGGAGTAGCAAGAACTGGTGCCCGTCAGAAGCACAGGTTTATATTTGCATTTCCCCTTCCTTTGCTTCCTGATCCCCATTGATCTTGTTCATTCTGGTGTCTGCAACATGCATGGATGCAAAGAGCTAACCTGAGGAATTATCTAATAATGTGGTCATGCTTTTAGCCATCTGTATTAACTTTATTTGACACATCGTCAGGGCACAGGGACAAAGAGAGATCATTATATTACTGGTTTCAATGTTAAATCCTGTCAGAAACTGTTCAGTTATACTTCATAGAAAGAAAAATGTGTTTGGTGAACAATGGAGTCAAGTTAAAATGAGAAAAATAGCATGTTCTGTTCTTTGGTAAATTTTCCTTTGCCAAGTGTAAAAGTCCCACAGTTTTCAGGGCATGCTAGGGGCTAAAAGGGCCAAGAGCTGCACACAAGGACACCCAGGGTAGACAAAATTCATGGAGTTGATGGGGGTCAGAAGGTGGTATGGTGGGTAATTGTGGAACATGATTTAAAGAACACTTGAAATTAGCTCTTTTGAGTTGAACAACTTTATGACTGATGGTTACACGTTCTCTCTATATGTAGTAGTGAGAGGAACAAGCAAGAGGCATCAAAGCAGAGCAGAGAGGTCCCTGACTGAGGTGGGACATCTGAGTTCAGGTCCAGATGCTAACCCTAACCCCTGTGAGACCTTGGCAAAGTCACTTCAGCTATCTGGGGGTTATTTTCTTTATCAGTAAAATGAGAGTGTTGAGTTAGATCATCTCTAATTTACCTTTTGCTCTGACAAATCTTTCACTCCGCGATGCCTAATCTCTAAGAGTTACTAACAGCCAGTATGTAGTAGTGAGGGCCCTGTTTCTTTCTCGTGAAACAGGAGTGATACCACCTACCTCGCCAAGATGGCTTGAGGATCACATTTAAAATGAGATCATGAGTGAAAGTGATTAGTACCAAACCTGTCAAATAGTGGTTTTCAGTAAATCGAAGTGTCCTTTTTTAGGTCTCCCATTCATTAAAAGTGTTTATTGAGCACCTACTATGTGCCAGACAGTGTCCTAGGAGCTGGGTACATAATAATGAATAAACTAGATGAATTTGCTGCCTCCATGGAGATTTTAGTAAACAGACTGATGAATATATGCTAGCACAACATTTCTTCCCTTCCTTCCTCCCTGGCTCCCACTTCTCACCTCCTCTTTCTTTAACCCATTTGCTCTCAGCTCCTGTTGCAGATCCTGGTTGGCTAGAATCTAGCCCCAGGAGTGATAGATCTGAGGTCAGGACTGGTGTGTGAAACTCAGTGTTTTTACTTGATGGTCAGGGCTTGGGAAAGTGTGTGGACAAATGAGCATGAATTGCAACAAGAGTAGGAACAGAGTTAACAAAAGTAAGTGGACACGGGGACTGTACTTTAGGATTCCTTGCATCTAAGAATGTTGACAACACTACACTGGTTAGTTCTTTAGATGAAACACCTGGAAAGCCATACATACAGAAGAGTGTATAAAGAAAACCAAAATATTTATGACTCTACAATCAACCTACATTTACTCAACACCATCCGGGGCAGGCTGAGCAAGGTGTTGGCTTCCCAGTGGTGAATAATACTTAATTTCTTCCTTCAAGGAGCTCACTTTTCCTAAGGGAGGCAGACATGAATCTCAATATATTGTGCTAAATGCTTTTTAAAGATGTGTAAATCCAAGGAGGTACACAACGTAAAGCAAAATATTTTGACCTCATCATTTTGACATTACCATTTTAATCCTGCTGAGGTAAAATTAAAACTTCTTCTAAAATTGAACAACCTCTAAAAGCATCGACTTTATGTTTAGGTAATGAAATCACAACTAAATATTGCAGGTAGAGATAGTGAACATAAAGTAATATTGATAACAACAAATATATGTAAACTTATTGATTAAAATTTGACAAAAAGATTATATTACCTTAAAGAGATTTTTATCCACAAAATTTAACCAGATTTTTTAAAAAATAGACTCAATAGAGAAAACCTCAACAAGAACAACAACAAATCAGAGTGCAGAAGGTATAATTTGAAAATTTTAACATTGGGGAAAAAACTGATAAATTTTAAAAATGTCTTTATTGTGATGTATATAGAAAAGACTGTGGACATAATTTAAGTAAATATTAAAATACAAAAATACATATAATTTCACTGTGCTATAAAGATTACTGATCAAGGAATTCAAATGGTATAGTGGTTTGCCTATAGAAAACACATTTTGGAGGAAAATTAATCAATGTTGACGTCTACTAAGACTGTACTTTGTGGGTCACAGAACAGAGTGAAAAGGGATAATAGGTCTGGTGGGGGAGCAACAGGAAATATCTAGCATGTGTGTTGTCTCTCTTGTAAGTCAATAAAACTGACAAAAGGTTTCTGTGCACACTGTTTTATCCAATTCATTTTTTGTGTACCCCTGAGCAATTAATAGCACATTGCAAATTGTGGTTACTGGGTAAAGAGTTGCTGAGTGAATGAAGAATAAATAAACAAATGAATATTAAAAGGACAATATACCACTGACCCTCAAAGTATCACTAATCCACCTTTGGACAATAATACCTCCTGTAACTTTGTGCTGTAATAATCTATTTTTATGGTTATCACTCTTATCAGAGGGTGATTTTCTGAAGGGCAGGGAAGATGTTTTTTATGCATGTTTATGTTTAGTGCCTGTTATTTAGCAGGCATTCAGAGAATGTTTGCTAAATAAATAATGACAAAATTTTATATTAAGGGTCAGGTTACTTAGTCTAAGAAAACTGAGATGTTTCCCTCATATTTCATTTTCATCATAATAGAAATTCAGATGATAGCCAAGGGCTGTAGAATCTCCAACCCCTGTAGAATCAAATCTAATTAGAAAATATACTTTGTAAAGGTAACACCTACACCATTTAGGGGAAAATATGAAATATGATGATATCTACCAAGGGCTCTCCCCAGAGTTCGTTTCTACCCTATTATTTCCCTGGAGACCCTTGGCTCAGTTTGCTCTGTTCTTAGCACAGCTTTTGACCTCAGCCTTGACAGCAGCTTGGAGGCAGATAGGAACATTATTTCATGAAATAATTTAGATATTTTTTTTTTTAAATCTCATCTTGGCACAAACCCTACAAGAGCTTGGGTTTAACCTATTATTATGAGATTTCAGGGAATAATAAATAAATTGCAAAATGGAAAGCTGCAGAAGATTGGGATGAAAGAATTTAAATTGAATTTGTATGCAATCCACTCAACATAAAAGGGCATTCAAAGGAGTGAGGTACACTACCTAGGTAGTATAAAGTTCTCATTTTCACATATGATTACAGGAAAAATACTTGAAGAATTCCTTCTTTGCTCTAATTTTCAGACAGGAGAGGTTCTTTGAATTTCACAACTATCAATAGAGTCTTTAGCCAAGGATGGTTGGAAATAGTTGATGTTAGGCCAGGAGTTTTAAGTGTCTGGTCATGGTTTATAATTATAAGACCTCTTTTGAGCTTCCACCTTTGGTTTGGTCTCAGAGATCCACTTTATTATCTAGCCCGATTCGACCACTGAAAAAGCTAGTACTTCAAGAGATGGGCGACACAGATTTCAGCTTTGTTTTAACACAAATGAAATATATGAATTTGGGCAAGTTATTCAACTTCTTTAAGCCTGTCTCCTCATCTGTAAATGGAGACTGAAGGAGGAAAAGCACATAAAGCCTGTAGCCCAGGGCCAGGCACACAGAAAATGCCCCAAGCTATAGTTAGAAGAACTGAGGCTCAGAGTTGGGAAGTGACCAACTCCAGGTCTCAAGCACACTTGTGTCTGCTTTCTAATCCAACATCCTTTAGTACGTTTGTTGTTTTTAAAATAATTTATTGAAGTGAAATTCACATATCATAGAATTAACCATGTTAACTGAAAAATTTAGTGGCATTTAGTACATTCACCATGTTGTGTAACCACTCTATCTAGTTTTAAGACATTTCCATCATCCCAAAGTAAAACCCCATACCCCTTAAGCATTCTCTCCTCATTCTCTCCTCCCCCCAGTCCCTGGCAACCATCAATCTGCATTGTCTCTATGGAGTTATCTGTTCTGGGCGTTTCATATAAGTGGAATCATACATCATGTAAACTGTTCTATCTTCTTTTACCTAACATAATGTTTTGGAGATGTCTTTTAAAAAAATCTGACCATTTGTTTTTTATGTCCTTGTCAGTATATACAAATATAATTATTTTTATATATTAACCTTATATGCAGGACCACAATAAATTCATTTCTTCATTGTAGTAGGTTTTTTTTTCCTTTGGTAGGTTCCTTAAAAATTTTCTACATAAACAATAATGCCTTCTGTAAATTAAAAAAAAAATTAATGTATTTTTCCATATTGCAGGACTTTTACTTCTTTTTCTTGCCCATTACTATGGCTGAGAACTTCAGTGCATGAAACTGGAACTATGAGAGTGGCCATCCTGCCAAAATGAGTCTGAGAATGAGGCAATAGATGCTAACCACACTAATGGAATAAGAGGCAAAAGTAAGCAGAAAAGGAGAGAGAAATGGAGGGCTATAGAGTCAGAAATACCCCATGATGACTCTTATCAGCACAGACAGAAGACAAGCCCTTGCAATGAAGTATACTCAAGTCCCTCTTCCATTTTTTGGATCCACCCAGACTGTAGCATAACATAGAGTGGTGGATTCTTGCAACGTTTCATTTTTGTTTTTTTTTTTTTTCAAGCAATTATTAGGTACTCAGTTACTCTGTGCTTCCCAAACATGTTGTTATAAAATTATCATGGACACAATTTAGAAATGTTTGCTGTTCAAGAATTGTGATTTCTACCATGTGGTGTTTTATAAACTGACTCAGTGTGTTAGAAT
>NC_041234.1:38308102-38313708 GCF_002837175.3 Physeter macrocephalus | reverse complement strand
TTTTTCTCTGCAGAATTTTGGAATAGTTTCAGAAGGATAGGTGTTACCTCTTTTCTAAATGTTTGATAGAATTTGCCTGTGAAGCCATCTGGTCCTGGACTTTTGTTTGTTGGAAGTTTTTAAATCACAGTTTCAATTTCGGTACTTGTGATTGGTCTGTTCATATTTTGTAATTTTTCCTGGTTCAGTCTTGGAAGGTTGTACATTTCTAAGAATTTGTCCATTTCTTCTGGGTTGTCTATTTGTTGGCATACAGTTGCTTGTAGTAGTCTCTTATGATCCTTTTTATTTCTGTGGTGTCCATTGTAACTTTTTCTTTTCCGTTTCTAATTTTATTTATTTGAGCCTTCTCCCTTTTTTTCTTGATGAGTGTGACTAGAGGTTTATCAATTTTGTTTGTTTTCAGAGAACAAGGTTTTAGTTTCTTGCTCTTTTGTATAGTTCTCTTCATCTCTATTTCATTTATATCTTCTCTGATCTTTATGATTTATTTCCTTCTACTAACTTTGTGTTCTGTTTGTTCTTCTTTTTCTTTACGTGTAATGTTAGGTTATTTATTTGGGATTTTTTGTGTGGAAACACTGATCATTTGTCACAATTTAATCAGTTATCACTTTCCTTATTGGCAAAATATCCAACTGATTTTCACAAAAATCACAGAGAACCTCACTTTGAAATTCAGTTAGAACCCTCAATTATCTCTTCCCAGAATTAATCTATAAGTAAAGCAACCCTTCTTTATAAAGCAATAAAAGAATTTTACAAGGTTGAAATTCTCATTATTCCTTGCACTTGCTCCGTAACTCTCTTAATTTACCGGTAAGATAACCTAAGAGCTAAGGTTTGAAGTTTGTTTAGGACCTGTAAGCTGTTAACAACATTGTTATTCCTATAATTTGTAATCCTCATACATTACTATAAACTTTAGTTCATTCTTACTGGAAGTAAGTGCTTTATTGTAATAGATTTATGCAGTATATTCTTTACAATTCTAGCTGATGAAGGTACCCAATAGCTTTTCACCTTAACTTCGGAGGAAAAACAATTCTCCTGGACAGTAATGCCTCAGAGTTATAATAAGAGTCCTTATTTCTCACACATCTTGTTGGCTGTTCTGGAAGACGTATAGTTCCTTAGAGGCTATACTTTGTTTTAATATGTAGATGATTTGCTTCTTTGCTTTCTTTCTCAAGCCTCCTCACAGAAAGACAGCATCCACTTGCTAAAGCTTTTAACCTTAAAGTGTCATAATGCTGCCAAAGAAAAGTTGTGGTGTTCCCAAACCCAGGTTTGGGAAAGCTATCTGAAAGTCTGCCTCTGGGGATTGAAGTCCTCAGAAAGGGCTTCTGATGTCAGAAGAAGGGCTCCAGCTAGATCCAGATAGATTTTATGGTGTCCTAATTTTTCCAAAACCCAAAACTAAGCACCATGACGGAGGTTTTCTCTGGTTAGTTATTGCTGATATTGGATTACAATTTCTCTTATGGCCAAACCTCCATACATTGTACTCAACAATAACAACCTTGATCCAATTTTATAGGAGAACTGGATCATGAAACTTTCAAGGCCTAAAAGTAGAATTTGATGAACCCACCTAAACTTGGGCATCCCAATTTTCACATTCCATTTTCCTTTTTGTATATGAAAAGGTAGTGAATACCCTTGGGGTACTCACCTATGAACAGAGGGTCCACTGTAGACCTATAGAGTATTATACCCAGCATCTGGATCTTGTGGCACATGGATACCCCTTTTTTATTAGAGCCATTACAGTCACTGCATTTTTGACTAAGGTCAATGAGAAAACTGTGAATTCCTCTTTAACTTCTTTTGTACCTCTTGCAGCAGAAGTTCTCCTGAAATCTAATCAGACTCAACATTTCTCAGGTAGCTGCTTCATCTCCTTTGAAGTCCGTTTGTTACCTGCCCTTCACATAACTCTTTTACATTGTAGGAACCTTAACCCAGTTATTCTTCTCTCCTACATCACCAATGTATTCCTTCACAACTGTTTAACACTGATGGTCCACTTCCTGACTCCTCATAATGTTTGACAGGAGATTCCATTGGGTAAAAATAACTTCTCATTGTTCACCAATAGTTCTTATTTAAAAGGCGACAATGACAAATACTATGCTGGGTATGCCATTAAAATTCCTTTTGGTGTTCTTGAGGCAGCACCTTTACCTATGGTTACTTCATGCCAATAGGCTAAATTATACCCTCTGACTTGGGCTTGTACTTTAGCCAAGGATAAAACTGCCAAAATTTATACTGATAGTAGATATGCTTTCAGAGTAGCTTATGATTTTGAAATGTTATATAAACGATGTGGCTTTCCTGCTTCTTGTGAATATATCATTAAAAATGGACCTTGGGCTTCCCTGGTGGCGCAGTGGTTGAGAGTCCGCCTGCCGATGCAGGGGACGCGGGTTCGTGCCCTGGTCTGGGAAGATCCCACATGCCACAGAGAGGCTGGGCCCGTGAGCCATGGACGCTGAGCCTGCGCGTCCGGAGCCTGTGCTCCGCGACGGGAGAGGCCACAACAGTGAGAGGCCCGCGTACCGGAAAAAAAAAAAAAATGGACCTTATGTTCAGGTATTGTTGAATGCAATTCTTTAACCTGCTGTTTTAGCTATTACTAAGATTCAGGGTCATTCTAAACCTGACACTCTGGACCTAAGGGAAATCACCTTGCTGATATTGTCACTGAATTTGTCGAACAGACTTACGCCGGGGTCCTAGCCTGGGATGAGACTCCCTGTCTTGGCCAGGGAGGTTATTGTTCTGATAAGATTCGCCCAGCCAATAATGAAGCTAATGCTGAGAATGGAACATCACAAGATTTATTCAATGGCCAAAGAATGGAGAAGTAGGAACCTAGTTCACAAATCAACTTCTCAACCCAATTTGGGCTGAGACCAAAATATATAGAAGGTTGGGGGTAAAAAGGAGGGAATTGGAAAGAGTGGGAGGAATATTTATGAGTTATCTGAGAACAGGGGTGTGGTTTGGACCCAGAACTGATGCAACTCTCCTTTTCAGTCCTTCTATGGGCTTTTCCAGTTGTTGTCATGGTAATAGTCAACTGTCATGGAGCTGGTGGGTGTGTCATTTAGCATGCTAATGCACTGCAATAAGCTTAAAATGAGGCTCAAGTTCTACTGGAAGTTAAATCCTCCGTCATCTTGGGCCTAGTTGGTTCTACCAGTTTTTTTTTTCTCTTTGCATCTTCCTCCTGAAACTTAGATAAGAGTAATTGGATTCTATTTGAAGGAGGGACAGTGGTATGATTCTGGAGCAATAACCTTGGTAACAATACTTCTGCATGGAATATTGCCCTTAAAGGGACCAACAGCAGCCAAACCTCCAAAGGGCTATTACCTCAAATGATAATTTAGAAAAACTGGCTAGAGGGCACCAAAAATTAGCCTCAGAAAAGGAAAAACAAGATTGGAAATGCAAAAACTGTTGGCTTGATAAAAAGCAAAAGCTCTAGTTTGTACCAAATAACAACCCAGTTCTACTAGAGACTAAAATTCCCACTGCTCACCACTGTACCTCCATTAAACAATTGATCAACTGACAAAATCATAGCCTTCATGAACCCTGGCTGTCCCTGCAGATACTCTGGTGACCTGAAAGTAAATATTTCCCAGAACTGAAGCAAATGACATTTGATGAGACAGCTTTCCCAAGAAAGCTGTGATTTGTAGTCCTCATACATTACTATTAACTTTATTTGATTCTTACTGGAAATAAATTATTTACCATAATATATTTATGTAGTATATTCTTTACTATTCCAGCTGAGGAAGGTACTCAAAAGCTTTCTGCCATCACTTCAGAGGAAAAACAATTCTCCTGGACAGTAATGCCTCAGGGTTATACAAGAGTCCTTATTTCTCACACATCTTGTTGGCTGATCTGGAAGAAATAAAGTTCTAAACACCAGGCCAAGCTGATTCACTTTGTTATACAGCAGAAAATAACACGCTCTCGTAAGGCAATTATACTCCAATAAAGAAGTTAAAAAAATAAATAAATAAACACCAGGCCTGCAATATCACTGATGAACAAGGATGCAAAAATCCTCAACAAAATACTAGCAAACAGAAATCAACAGCACATTAAAAGGATCATACACCATGATCAAGTGGGGTTTATTCCAGGAATGCAAGGATTCTTCAATATATGCAAATCAATCAACGTGATACACCATATCAACAAACTGAAGGAGAAAAACCATATGATCATCTCAATAGAGGCAGAGAATGGTGTTAGGGATTGTTCTAATTTCATACTTTTACATGTAGCTGTCCAGTTTTCCCAGCACCACTTATTGAAGAGGCTGTCTTTTCTCCACTGTATATCCTTCCCTCCTTTATCAAAGATAAGGTGACCATATGTGTGTGGGTTTATCTCTGGGCTTTCTATCCTGTTCCATTGATCTATATTTCTGTTTTTGTGCCAGTACCATACTGTCTTGATTACTGATAGTATACATAGAGAATCCTAAGGATGCTACCAGGAAACTACTAGAGCTAATCAATGAATTTGGTAAAGTAGCAGGATACAAAATTAATGCACAGAAATCTCTGGCATTCTTATACACTAATGATGAAAAATCTGAGAGTGAAATTAAGAAAACACTCCCATTTACCATTGCAACAAAAAGAATAAAATATCTAGGAATAAACCTACCTAAGGAGACAAAAGACTTGTATGCAGAAAATTATAAGACACTGATGAAAGAAATTAAAGATGATACAAATAGGTGGAGAGATATACCATGTTCTTGGATTGGAAGAATCAACATTGTGAAAATGACTCTACTACCCAAAGCAATCTACAGATTCAATGCAATCCCTGTCAAACTACCACTGGCATTTTTCACAGAAGTAGAACAAAAAATTTCACAATTTGTATGGAAACACAAAAGACCCCGAATGGCCAAAGCAATCTTGAGAACGAAAAATGGAGCTGGAGGAATCAGGCTCCCTGACTTCAGATTATACTACAGGGCTACAGTAATCAAGACAGTATGGTACTGGCACAAAAACAGAAATATAGATTAATGGAACAGGATAGAAAGCCCAGAGATAAACCCACACACATATGGTCACCTTATCTTTGATAAAGGAGGGAAGGATATACAGTGGAGAAAAACAGCCTCTTCAATAAGTGGTGTTGCGAAAACTGTTCAGGTACATGTAAAAGTATGAAATTAGAACACTCCCTAACACCATACACAAAAATAAACTCAAAATGGGTTAAAGACCTAAATGTAAGGCCAGACACTATCAAACTCTTAGAGGAAAACATAGGCAGAACACTCTATGACATAAATCACAGCAAGATCCTTTTTGACCCACCTCCTAGAGAAACGGAAATAAAAACAAAAATAAACAAATGGGACCTAATGAAACTTAAAAGCTTTTGCACAGCAAAGTATACCATAAACAAGACCAAAAGACAACCCTTAGAATGGGAGAAAATATTTGCAAATGAAGAAACTGACGAAGGATTAATATCCAAAATTTATAAGCAGATCATGCATCTCAATAACCAAAAACAAACAACCCAATCCAAAAATGGGCAGAAGA
>NC_041234.1:38293126-38308092 GCF_002837175.3 Physeter macrocephalus | reverse complement strand
CATATACCCTGAGAAAACCATATTTCAAAAAGAGTCATGTACCAAAATGTTCATTGCAGCTCTATTTACTATAGCCAGGACATGGAAGCAACCTAAGTGTCCATCAACAGATGAATGGATAAAGAAGATGTGGCACATATATACAATGGAATATTACTCAGCCATAAAAAGAAATGAAACTGCGTTATTTGTAGTGAGGTGGATTGGCCTGGAGTCTGTCATACAGAGTGAATTAAGTCAGAAGGAGAAAAACAAATGCCGTATGCTAACACATATATATGTAATCTAAGAAAAAAAATGTCATGAAGAGATTAGTGGTAGGACGGTGATAAAACAGACCTACTAGAACATGGACCAGAGGATATGGAGAGGGGGAAGGGTAAGCTGTCAAGAAGTGAGAGAGTGGCATGGACATATATACACTACCAAATGTAAAATAGATAGCTAGAGGGAAGCAGCCGCATAGCACAAGGAGATCAGCTCGGTGCTTTATGACCACTTAGAGGGGTGGGATACGGAGGGTGGGAGGGAGGGAGACACAAGAGGGAAGAGATATGGGAACATATGTATATGTATAACTGATTCACTTTGTTGTAAAGCAGAAACTAACACACCATTGTAAAACAGTTATACTCCAATAAAGATGTTTAAAAAAAAACAAACCACCAGGCCTGTTGGAAACTTGTTATGAAATCTTTGATGATGCCATAACGTTTAAGATGATCTCCAATGTCTAGGTTTTTGATAGATATGGACTTTAAATAAAAATGCCTTGGTGTTCTCTCTCCTTCCACTCCTTGTCACTCAAATGTGACCTTAATAGGTTTCCAGTCAGCACTTTCCCTCTCATGTGAGACAGTACACCCAGGAAAGGTCTTTTCTGACATTAAGGGACAAAAAGCTGCTGAAACTAGAAAACTCAACTCTTGATCAGTGATACTTTCAGAGAAAGATCTTGATCAATAGGGGAAATGTAAAAAATTAATAAACAGAAACCCCAATTATATAGAGTTGGGTGAAAAGAAGGGGGACCTCTCACACCCTAGGATGATAGCAGAGTCCAACAGGAAAAAGAAAGACTCCCCTTCGTTCCTGGCAAGGTCACAGCCAATGAAAATTCAAGGGCTCTTTGTTTACTGTAGCCCTCCCAACTTCCTTTTCCTCTCTATAAAAGCATTATCCTTCCCTTGCCATGCAGGAAAGTGCATGTAGATCATCATGGTTGCACTCTCTGAACTGCTATTCTCTGGTGGTCCTGAATAAACCTATCTTTTTTGGAGAGATATTGGCAGTCTGTCTCAGGTCAACAACATCAATATATGAATGAACAAAAAAGGTATAATACATATACAATAGAATACTATTCAGCCATAAATAAAAATTAAATCTTGCCACTTGAGATAATACAGATGGACCTTGAGGACATTATGCTAGGTGAAATAATTCAGAAAGGGAAAGAAAAATATCATACAATCTTACTTATATGTGGAATGTAAAAAATACAACAAAAAAAGAAGCTCATAGAGAACAGATTGGTGGTTGCCAGCGGTGGAATGTGGGTTATGTGGGTGAAGGGAGTACAAAGATACAAACATCCAAATATAAAACAAGTCATGGGGATGTAAAGTACATCATTATGACTACAGTTAATAGTACTTGATTGCATATTTGAAAGTTGTTACGAGAGTAGATCTTAAAAGTCCTCATCATAAGAAAAAATGTAGCTATGCATTCTGATTGATGTTAATCAGACTTCTTATCATGATCATTTCAAAATATTTACAAATATTGAATCATTCTTTTGTAAATCTGAAACAAATGTAATGTTATATGTCAATTATATCATAATTAAAAGTAAAGGGAAGGAAAAAATTTAAAAATATGTAAATCGTGACATCAACAACATAAAATGTGGCGTTAAGGTGAGAAGATGTGGAAACCTCTTATATGGTATTGTCATTAAGTTCTTATCAGTTTAAAATAGACTGTTATAGCTGTAAGACATATTATGAAAGCTACACAGTAACCAGAAAGCTAAAACTTTAGTATAGTATAGTATAGTATAGTATAAAACATATAAACCAATAGATACACAAAAGACAAAGAGAAAAGAATCAAACCATACTCTTACAAAAATTATCAATTCACAAAGGAGATGGCAAGAGAGGAACAAAGGAACTACAAAAGAATCAGAAAAGAATTTAAAAATTACAAAGTAATTCCTTAGCTACCAGTAATTACTTTCAATGTAAATAGTTTAAAGTATTCAATCAAAATCATAGAATGGCTGAGTGGGTAAAAATGTGAGACTCAAGTATTTGCTGCTACAGAACTCACTTAAGGTTTAAGGAAATGCATAGACTGAAAGTGAAGGTATGGGAAAGATATTCCATGCAAATGAACACCAATAGAGATAAGGGTCGATTTACTTATATCAGATAAAATACAGTTTAAGTAAAAGCTGTGAAAAGAGACAAATGCCACCATATAATAATAAAATATTAATTCATCAAAAGGGTATAATAACTGTAAACATATTCATTCAACTTTGGAGCACCTAAATATATTAAATATCTATTAACAGAACAGAAGGCAAAATTAGACAGCAATGCAATAATAGTAAGGTGCTTCAATACTCCACTTTCAATAATGGACAGATAATCCAGACAGAAAGTTAACATGAAAATAATGGATCTGAAGTACACATTAGACTAAATGGACCTAGAAGACACATAGGAACATTCCATCCCACAGCAGCAGAACACACAAAGAACATTCTCAAGGATGGATCATATATTATTCACAAAGTAAGTTTTAACAAATTTATAAAGACAAGTCATATCGGGTATGTTTTCCAACCACAATATTATGAAATTATAAATCAATAACAGGAGGAAAGCAAGAGTATTCATCAATATGTCAAAATTAAACAATAGACTCCTAGAAAATCAATGGATAAAAGAAAAAATAAAAAGAGAGATGAAAAGTATCAAGAAGAAAATAGAAACGCAACATACTAAAACTTATAGGATTCAGCCATAGCAGTTCTACAAGGAAAGTTATAGTGATAAACAATTACATTAAGAAAAAGAAAGATCTCAAGAGAACTAACCTTACATCTCAAGGAACAAGCAAAAGAACAGACTAAGCGCAAAGTTAGCACAAGAAAGGAAATAATAAACATTTGAGCTGTAATAACAGCTATTTTATAACAATAAAATAGAAAGGTAACAGAAAAGATTAATGAATATAACAGCTTAATTTTTAAAAGAAAAAGAAATTAACAAAATTTCAGCTAAACTGACTGAGGCAAAAAGGGAATAATCAAATAAAATAAATGAAACTGGAGATATTACAACTGATATCATAGAAATACATAAGAAACTAGTATGAAAAATTATATGCCAAGACATTAGATGACATAGAAAAATGGATATATTACCAGAAACATGCAACATACCAAGACTGAATCATAAAGAAATGTAAAATATGAACAAACAGATAATGGGAAGGAAGATTGAATCAATAATCAGAAACCTTCCAGCAAGGAAAGCCCCAGGACCTGATAACTCAATAGTGTTTTTTTCTTAATTTTTTTAAAAAATAAATTTATTTATTTATTTGTTTTTATTTTTGGCTGTGTTGGGTCTTTGTTGCTGCATGTGGGCTTTCTCTAGTTGTGGAGAGCAGGGGCTTCTCTTGTTGCAGCACATGGGCTGTAGGCACATGGGCTTCAGTAGTTGTGGCACGTGGGCTCTAGAGCACAGGCTCAGTAGTTGTGGCACATGGGCTTAGTTGCTCCGTGGCATGTGGGATCTTCCTGGGCCAGGGATCGAACCCATGTCCTCTGCATTGGCAGGCAGATTCTTAACCACTGCACCACCAGGGAAGCCCCTCAATAGTGATTTTTACCAAACTTTTAGAAAGGTGGTAATGTCAATTCTTATCAAACTCATCCAAAAAATTAAAAAGGAGTGAACACTTACTAACTCATTTTTGGAGGCCACAATTATTTTAATACCAAAGCCATTTTAAGTAACTACAAGAAATGAAAATTTCAGGTCAAAATCCCTAAAGAACATAGATGGAAATATCCTCAAGATAATACTAGCAAAATGAATTCAACATCACATAAAATGGATTACACACCATTATCTAGTGGGATTTATTCCTGGGATGCAAAGATGTTTTATTATATGAAAATGAGTCAATATAATATACCACATTAATAGAATGAAGGTTAAAAATCATGATCATCTCAAGAGATGCAGGAAAAGCATTTGTCAAAATCCAACATCCTTTTGTGATAAAAATTCTCAACAAATTACATATAGAAGGGGGGTTACCTCAACTTAATAAAAACCATGTATGACAACCCCACAGCTAACATCATACTCAATGGTGAAAATTAAGTGTTTTCAATGAGCAACAAGACAAGGGTGCTCACTCCCACCACTTCTATTCAACATACTACTGGAAATCCTAGTCACCACAGTTAGGAAAGAGAAAGAAATAAAAGACAACCAAATAAGAAAGGAAGAAGTAAAATTATCTTTCTTTGCAGATGACATAGTCTTATATGTAAGAAGTCCTAAAGTTTCCATCAGAAAACTATTAGATCTAATAAACAAATACAGTAAGGTTGAAGAATATAAAGTCAAGTACTAAAATCAGTTGCATTTATATACCTTAACACTGAACTTCCTGAAAGAGAAGTTAAGAAAACAATTCTGTTTATAGTAGTATCAAAAGCACTAAAATACTTAGGAATAAATTTTACCAAGTATGTGAAACTTGTACACTGAAAATTATGACACTGGTAAAAGAAGTTGAAGATGACACAAATAAGTAGAACAATATCCAATTTTCTTCTATTGGAAAAATGCATATTGTTTAAATGTCCACAGTATTCAAAACAATGTACTGTTTCAATGCAATTCCTATAAAAATCCCAATAGCATTATTACAGAAATAGAAAGTACTACCCTAAAATTTATATGGAATCACAAAAGAACCTCAATAGCCAAAACAAGGTTGAGAAAGAAGAATAAGGCTAGTGGGATCACACTTCCAGAATTTAAATTATATTACACAGCTGTAGTAATCAAAACGGTATGGCAGTGACAAAAAATAGGCACCTACACCGGTGGAACGTAATAAAGAACCCAGAAATAAGCCCATGTATATACAGTCAATTGAGCTTTGACAGGGATGCCAAGAACACACACAGAGAAAGTATAATCTCTTCAATAAATGATGTTGTTAAAACTGGACATCCACATTCAAAAGAATGAAACTGGACCCCTTTCTTAAAGCACTCACAAAAATTAACTCAAAATGGATTTAAGATGTAAATGTAAGACCTTAAACTGTAAAAATTCTGAAAGAAAATACAGGTAAAAATCTCTTGACATTAGTCTTGATAGAGATTGTTTTTTTTGGATAAGACACCAAAAGCACAGGCAAAAAATTAAAATAAACAAATGGGAGTACATCAAACTAAAAATTTTCTGCATGGCAAAGGAAACCATCAATAAATTGAAAAGGCAATTTATGGAATAGAAGAAAATATTTGCAAACCATAAGTCTGATAAGTTAATATCCAAAAAATATAAGGACCTCATAAAAGTCAATATCAAAGAAAAAAAATCTGTAAATTTGGCAAGGGACATGAATAGACATTTTTCTAAAGAAGACATACATATGGCTAATAGGTACATGAAAAGATGCTCAATATCACTAATAATCAGGGAAATGCAAATCAAAACCAAAATGAGATATTACACCGCACCTGTTAGGATGGCTATTATCAAAAAGATGAGAGATAATGAATGTTGGTGAGGATATGGAGAAAACGGAACACTTCTGCACTGTTGGTGAGAGTGTAAATTGACATTCTCCTTTACATGTTTGGTAGAATTCACTAGTGAAACCATATTATCCAAGGATTTTCTTTTTGGTAATTTTGTGATTACTGATTCAATCTCCTTACCCATTATTGGTCTATTCATATATTCTATTTCTTCATGATTCAGGCTAGGTAATTTGTATGTTTCTAGTAATTAAATTATTTCCTCTGGGTTCTTCTATTTGTTGGCACATGAATATTTATAGTCTCTTACGATCCTTTGTATTTCTGTGGCATCTGTTGTAATGTCTCCTCTTCTCTGACTTTACTGATTTAGATCTTCTCTTTTTTTCTCTTAGGCTATCTACTGGTGTGTCCATTTGTTTATTTTTTTCAAAAGCCAGCTCTTAGTTTCATTAATCTTTTCTATTGTTTTCTGGTCTTCATTTTATTTGTTTCTACTCTGATATTTGTTTTGTCCTACCTCCTGCTAACTTTGTGCTCAGTTTGTTATTCTTTTTCTACTTCCATGAGGTGTAAATTTAGGTTGGTTTCTGAGATCTTTACTCTTTCCTTTTTTAATTGAGATATAATTGATGTATAACATTAATTTTAGGTGTAAAACCTAATGATTTGATATGGGTAGATATTGTAAGATGATTGCCACAATAAATGTAGTTAAAATCCATCGCCACATATCATTACAAATTTTTTTTCTTGTGAACTTTTAATATCTAGTCTCTTACTAACTTTCAAATATACCATACAGTATTGTCACCTATAGCCATTGTGCGTACATTATATTACTAATACTTATTTATGGTAAAACTGGAAGTTTGCGTGTTTTGACCACCTTAACCTCTTTTGCTGCCCCCCAACCTCTACCTCTGGCAACCACCAAACTCTTTTCTGTGTCTATGAGTTTGACTTTTTGTGGATCTCATGTATAAGTGAAATCAAACAATTTATGTTTTTCTAAGTCTGACATGTCATTTAGCATAATGAATGCCCTCCAATTTCATCCATGTTGTTGAAAATGGTAACATTTCCTTCTTTTTGTTGGGTGAAAACATATCCCATTGTATAAAAATAAAACATTTTCTTTATCCATTCATCTGTCAGTGGGCACTTAGTTTGTTTCCACATCTTCACTATTATAAATAGCGTTGCAGTTAACATGGGGGTGCGGATACATTTTGGTATTAGTGTTTTGGTTTTCATCAGATAACTATCCAGGAGAAGAATAGCTGGATTGTATGGTAGTTCTATTTTTAATTTTTTAAAGAACAGCTATATTGTTTTCCATGATTTCTTCATTGGCCCATTGGTTTTTAGTAGTATGTTGTTTAGTCTCCACGTGTTTATGCTTTTCCCATTTTTCTTCCTGTAATTGATTTCTAGTTTCATACCAGTGTGATCAGAAAAAATCCTTGATATAATTTCTGTCTTCTTACATTTGTTGAGAGTTGTATTGTGGCCTAGCATATGATCTATCCTGGAGAAAGCTCCATGTGCACTTGAAAACAATGTGTATTGTGGTGTTTTTGAGTGGAATGTCTTGTAGATATCTGTTAAGTCAAACTGGTTTACTGTGTCATTTAAGACCACCGTGGCCTTATTGACATATTATGTGGATCACCTGTCCATTTATGTAAGTGGGTGTTAAAGTTCCCCATTATTATTCCATTGTTGTCATTTTTTCCTTTTATGTCTGTTAATATTTTCTTTATATATCTAGGTGCTCCTGTATTGGGTTCATATATGTTAACAAGTGTAATATCCTCTTCTTCTATTGACCCCTTTATCATGATATAGTGTCCTTCTTTGTCTTTTGTTATAGATTTTGTTTCAAAGTCTATTTTGTCTGATATGAGTATTGCTACCCTTGTCATTTCCATTTGCATGAAATATCTTTTTCCATCCCCTCACTTTCAGTCTGTGTATGTCTTTAGTTCTGAAGTGAGTCTTTTGTAAGCAGCATATAGATGTCTTGTTTTTATATCCAATCAGCCACCCTGTGTCTCTTTACTGGAGCATTTAGTCCATTAACAATTAAAATAACTATTGATAGTTATGTACTTATTGCCATTTTGTTATATATTTTCCAGTTGTTTTTGTAGTTCTTCCCTGTTTTTTCTTCTTTTAGTTTCTTACCTTGTAGTTTGATGATTTTCTTTAGTGTTATGCTTGTGCTCCTTTCTCACTTGTTTTGTTGTATCTATCATAGGTTTTTGATTTGCAGTTACCATAGGGTTCATGTGTTGACCTATAACTATATCTACTTGCTTCAAACAGGTAGTCCTTGAAGTTCAAGCACATCCTGAAAGACCTAAATTTATTACTCCCTTCCCCGCTTTATGTTTTTGATGTCATATTTTACATCTTCATGATTTTCTCTTTACTGATTATTGTAGTTATATTTCATTTTACAATGTTTGGTTTTTTAATTTTCATACTAGGTTGTCTAAGTGGTGGAATCCCAGCCTTCACCATATATTTGCCTTTAGTAGTGGGATTTTCCCTTTTCGCTAGGTATTTACTTCTTTTCCACTTAGAGAATACACTTTAACATTCTTATAGGTTAGTTTTAGTATAGATGTACTCTTATTTTTTGCTTCTGTCAGTAGTTATTTATCTCTTCTTCAATTCTAAATGATAATCTTTCTGGGTAGAGTATCCTATGTTGCAGGTTTTTCCCTTTCAGCACTTTAAATACTTCATATCACTCCTTTCTAACTTATAGAGTTTCTGCAGAAAAATCAACTGATAGCCTTATGAGGGATTCCTGTCTATATGACTATTTATTTCTCTTGCTAACTTTACAATTATTTATTTTTTATTTTTTTAATTTTTATTTTATATTGAAGCATAGTTGATTAACAGTGCTGTGTTAGCTTCAGGTGTACAGCAAAGTGAATCAGTTATACATAAACATGTATCTATTCTTTTTCAAAATTTTTTTCCATTTAGATTATTACAGAATATTGAGCAGCAGTCCCTGTGCTATACAGTAGGTCCTTGTTGGTTATCTCTTTTAAATATTGCAGTGTGTACATGTCAATCTCAAATGCCCAGTTTATCACTGCCCCACACCCTTCCACCCAGTAACCACAAGTTCATTCCTTAAGGCTGTGAGTGTGTTTCTGTTTTGTAAATAAGTTCATTTGTATCACTTTGTTTAGATTCCACATATAAGTGATATGATATGACATTTGTCTTTCTCTGTCTGACTTACTTCATTTAGAATGATAATCTCCAGGTCCATCCATGTTGCTGCAAATGGCATTATTTCATTCTTTTTAATGGCTGAGTAATATTCCCTTGTATATATGTATCACATCTTCTTTATCCAACCCTGTGTTGATGGACATTTAGGTTGCTTCCATGACTTGGGTATTGTAAGCAGCACAGCAAAGAACACTAGGTGCATGTATCATTTAAAACCATGTTCTTCTCTAAATATATGCCTAGGATTGGGATTGCTGGATCATGTTAGCTGTATTTTTAGTTTCTTAAGGAGCCTCCATACTGTTCTCCATAGTGGCTGTACCAATTTACTAACAGTGTAAGAAGGTTCCCATTTCTCCATTTCCTCTCCAGCATTTATTGCTTGTAGATTTTTTCATGATGGCCATTCTGACTGGTGTGATGTGATATCTCATTGAGATTTTTTTTTTTTGCAGTATGCAGGCCTCTCACTGTTTTGGCCTCTCCCATTGCGGAGCACAGTCTCCAGACGTGCAGGCTCAGCAGCCATGGCTCACAGGCCCAGCCGCTCTGCGGCATGTGGGATCTTCCTGGACCGGGGCACGAACCCGTGTCCCCTGCATCAGCAGGCGGACTCTCAACCACAGCACCACCAGGGAAGCCCTCTCATTGAGATTTGATTTGCATTTCGCTGACAAATAGTGATGTTGAGCATCTTTTCATCCGCTTCTTGCCCATCTGTATGTCTTCTTTGGAGAAATGTCTATTTAGTTCTTCTGCCTGTTTTTGACTGTTTTTTGTTTGTTTGTTTTTGTATACTTAAAAAATTTTTTTTTGTGGTATGTGGGTCTCTTACTTTTGTGGCTTCTCCCATTGTGGAGCACAGGCTCTGGACGCGCAGGCTTAGCGGCCATGGCTCATGGGCCCAGCCGCTCCGCGGCATGTGGGATCCTCCCGGACCGGGGCACGAACCCGCGTCCCCTGCATTGGCAGGCAGATTCTCAACCACTGTGCCACCAGGGAAGCCCTGTTTTTTTTTTTTTTTATTTGATATTGAGCTACATGAGCTCTTTGTAAATTTTGGAGAGTAATCCCTTGTTGGTCACTTCGTTTGCAAATATTTTCTCCCATTCTGTGTGCTGTCTTTTCAGTTTGGTTATGGCTTCCTTTGCAGTGCAAAAGCTTTTACGTTTATTTAGGTCCATCTCTTTCATTTTATTTTTCTTCTTATTTTTCTGGGAGGTGGATACACAAAGATATTGCTGTGATTTATGTCAGATAGTGTTCTCCCTTTGTTTTCCTCTAAGAGTTTTATAGTATCTGGCTTATATTTAGGTGTTTAATCCATTTTGAGTTTAGTTTTGTGTATGGTGTTAGGGAGTGTCCTAATTTCATTCTTTTACATGTAGCTGTCTAGTTTTCCCAGCCCCACTTATTGAAAAGATTTTCTTTTCCCAATTGTATATTTTTGCCTCCTTTGTCATAGATTAATTGACCATAGGTGCGTGGGTTTATTTCTGGGCTTTCTATCATGTTCCATTGATATATACTTCTGTTTCTGTGCCAGTACCATACTGTTTTGATGACTGTAGCTTTGTAGTAGAGTCTGAAGTCAGGGAGCCTGATTCCTCCAGCTCCAATTTTCTTTTTTTTAAACATCTTTATTGGAGTATAATTGCTTTACAATGGTGTGTTAGTTTCTGCTTTATAACAAAGTGAATCAGCTATACATATACATATATCCCCATATCTCTTCCCTCTTGCATCTCCCTCCCTCCCACCCTCCCTATCCCACCCCTTTAGGTGGTCACAAAGCACCGAGTTGATCTCTCTGTGCTGTGCAGCTGCTTCTCACTAGCTATCGGTTTTACATTTGATAGTTTATATCCAGCTCTGATTTTCATTCTCAAGATTGCTTTGGCTCTTCGGGGTGTTTCATATCTCCATACAAATTTTAATATTTTTTGTTCTAGTTCTGTGAAAAATGCCATTGGTAATTTTAGAGGGATTGCATTGAATCTGTAGATTGCCTTGGGTAGTTTATTCATTTGACAATATTGATTCTTCCAATCCAGGACCTTGGTATATCTTTCCATCTGTTTGTGTCATCTTTGATTTCTTGCATCAGTGTCTTATTGTTTTTGGAGTACATGTCTTTTGTGTCCTTAGGTAAGTTTATTCCTACATATTTTATTCTTTTTGATGTGATGGCAAATGAGACTGTTTCTTTAATTACTTTTTCTGATCTTTCTTGTTAGTGTATAGAAATGCATCAGATTTCTATGTATTAATTTTATATCCTGCAACTTTACTGAATTCACTTTTGAACTCCAGTAGGTTTCTGGTGGCATCTTCAGGATTTTCCATGTATAGTATAAAGTCATCTGCAAACAGTGACAGTTTTACTTCTTCTTTTCCAATTTGCATTCTTTTTTTTCTTCTTATTCTCTGATGGCTTTGTCCAGGAATTCCAAAAGTATGTTGAATAAATGTGGTGAGGGTGAAAATCCTTGTCTTGCTCCTGATCTTTGAGTAAATGCTTTAAGCTTTTCACCATTAAGTATGATGTTATCTGTAGGCTTGGCATATATGGCCTTTATTATGTTGTAGGAACTTCCCTCTATGCCCATTTTCTGGAGAGTTTTTATCATAAATAGGTGTTGAACTTTGTCAAAAGCTTTTCCTGTATCTATTGACATGATCGTATGTTTTCCACTCTTCAATTTATTGATGTGGTGTATCACAGGATTGATTTGTGGATATTGAAAAATACTTTTATCCCTGGGATAAATTCCACTTCATGATGGTGTATGATCTTTTTAATGTATTGTTCGATTCAGACTGCCAATATTTTGTTGAGAATTTTTGCATCTATGTTCATCAGTGATATTGGCCGGTAATTTTCTTTTTTTGTGATATCTTTGTTTGGTTTTGATATCAGGGTAATGGTGGCCTCATAGAATAAGTTTGGGAGTGTTCCTTGTTTTCAGTTTTTTGGAATAGTTTCAGAAGGATAGGTGTTAACCCTTCTCTAAATGTTTCATAGACCTCACCTGTGAAGCCACAGGTTCTGGACTTTTGTTTGTTGGGAGTTTTTAAATCACAGTTTCAATTGCAGTACTTGTGATTTGTCTGTTCAAATTTTCTATTTCTTTTTGCTTCAGTTTTGGGAGATTGTATTTTTCTAAGAATTTGTCCATTTCTTCCTGGTTGTCCATTTTGTGGGCATTTGGGTGCTTGTAGTAGTCTCTTAAGATCCTTTGTATTTCTGTGGTGTCCTTCATAAATTCTCCTTTTTCATTTCTAATTTTACTATTTATTTATTTATTTGTTGTTGTTTGTTTTTTAACATCTTTATTGGAGTATAATTGCTTTACAATGGTGTGTTAGTTTCTGCCTTATAACAAAGTGAATCAGTTATACATATAAATATGTTCCCATATCTCTTCCCTCTTGCATCTCCTTCCCTCCCACCCTCCCTATCCCACCCCTCTAGGTGGTAACAAAGCACCGAGCTAATCTCCCTGTGCTATGCGGCTGCTTCCCACTAGCTATTTATTTTAAATTTGGTAGTGTATATATGTCCATGCTACTCTCTCACTTTGTCCCAGCTTACCCTGCCCCCGCCCCATATCCTCAAGCCCATTCTCTAGTAGGTCTGCGTCTTTATACCTGTCTTGCACCTAGGTTCTTCATAACCATTTTTGGTTTTGGTTTCTTAGATTCCATATATATGTCTCAGCATACTGCAATTGTTTTTCTCCTTCTGACTTACTTGACTGTGTATGACAGAATCTAGGTCCATCCACCACACTACAAATAAGTCAGTTTCGTTTCTTTTTATGGCTGAGTAATATTCCATTGTATATATGTGCCACATCTTCTTTATCCATTCATCTGTCGATGTTTCTTTTTATGGCTGAGTAATATTCCATTGTATATATGTGTCATATCTTCTTTATCCATTCATCTACTAATGGACACTTAGGTTGCTTCCATGTCCTGGCTTTGTAAATAGAGCTGCAATGAACATCGTGGTACATAACCCCTTTTACATTATGGTTTTCTCAAGGTATATGCGGAGTAGTGGGATTGCTGGGCTGTATGGTAGTTCTATTTTTAGTTTTTAAGGAACCTCCATACTGTTCTCTATACTGGACGCTGCGGAGCACAGGCTCCGGACGTGCAGGCTCAGTGGCCATGGCTCACGGGCCCAGCCGCTCCGTGGCACGTGGGATCCCCCCAGACCGGGGCGCGAACCCGGTTCCCCTGCATCGGCAGGCGGACGTGCAACCACTGCGCCACCAGGGAAGCCCCTGTTTGTAGATTTTTGATGATGGCCATTCTGACAAGTGTGAGATGATATCTCATGGTTCTTCTGATTTGCATTTCTCTAATGATTAATGACGTTGAGCATTCTTTCATGTGTTTGTTTGCAATCTGTATATCTTCTTGGAAGAAATGTCTATTTAAGTCTTCCGCCCATTTATGGATTAGGTTGTTTGGTTTTTTTTGATATGTAGCTGCATGAGCTGTTTGTAAATTTTGGAGGTTAATCCTTTGTCAATTGCTTCATTGGCAAATATTTTCTCCCATTCTGAGGGTTGTCTTACCTTCTTGTTTATGATTTCCTTTTCTGTGAAAATGCTTTTAAGTTTCATTACATCCTGTTTGTTTATTTTTGTTTTTATTTCTATTTCTCTAGGAGATGGGTCAAAAAGATCTTGCTGTGATTTATTTTTTATTTTTTAAACATTTTTTTTGGAGTATAACTGTTTTACAATGGTGTGTTAGTTTCTGTTTTACAAGACAGTGAATCAGTTATACATATACATATGTTCCCATATCTCTTCCCTCTTGCATCTCCCTCCCTCCCACCCTCTCTATCCCACCGCTCTGGGTGGTCACAGAGCACAGAGCTGATCTCCCTGTGTTATGCGGCTGCTTCCCTCTAGCTATCTATTTTACATTTGGTAGTGTATATATGTCCATGCCACTATCTCACTTCGTCACAACTTACCCTTCCCCCTCCCCATATCCTCAGGTCCATGTTCTAGTAGGTCTGTGTTTTATTCCCGTCCTACCACTAATCTCTTCATGACATTTTTTTACTTAGATTCCATATATATGTATTAGCATACGGTATTTGTTTTTCTCCTTCTGACTTACTTCACTCTGTATGACAGACTCCAAGTCTATCCACCTCATTACACATAACTCAGTTGCATTTCTTTTTAAGGCTGAGTAATATTCCATTGTATATATGTGCCACATCTTCTTTATCCATTCATCTGTTGATGGACACTTAGGTTGCTTCCATGTCCTGGCTTTTTTTGTTTTTTGTTTTTTGTTTTTTTTGCTTTTGTAGCTAGGTTTTATTTATTTTTTATTTTTTTTATTTTTTTTAACATCTTTATTGGAGTATAACTGTTTTACAATAGTGTGTTACTTTCTCCTTTACAACAAAGTGAATCAGTTATACATATACATATGTTCCCACATCTCTTCCCTCTTGCGTCTCTCTCCCTCCCACCCTCCCTATCCCACCCTTCTTGGTGGTCACAAAGCACACAGGTGATCTCCCTGTGCTATGCAGCAGCTTCCCACTAGCTATCGAATTTACATTTGGTAGTGCATATATGTCCCTGCCACTCTCTCACTTCGTCACAGCTTACCCTTCCCCCTCCCCATGTCCTCAAGTCCATGCTCTAGTAGGCCTGTGTTTTATTCCCGTCCTACCACTAATCTCTTCATGACATTTTTTTCTTAGATTACATATATATGTGTTAGCATAGGGTATTTGTTTTTCTCCTTCTGACTTACTTCACTCTGTATGACAGACTCCAGGTCCATCCACCTCACTACAAATAACTCAGTTTCATTTCATTTTATGGCTGAGTAATATTCCATT
>NC_041234.1:38277777-38292749 GCF_002837175.3 Physeter macrocephalus | reverse complement strand
AGCTTTTAAGTTTCATTAAATTCCATTTTTTTTGTTTGTATTTCCATTTCTCTAGGAGGTGGGTCAAAAAGGATCTTGCTGTGATTTATGTCATAGACTGTTCTGCCTTTGTTTTCCTCTAAGAGTTTGATCGTGTCTACCCTTACATTTAGGTCTATAATCCACTTTGAGTTTATTTTTGTGTATGGTGTTAGGGAGTGTTCTAATTTCATACTTTTACATGTAGCTGTCCAGTTTTCCCAGCACCACTTATTAAAGAGGCTGTCTTTTCTCCATTGTATATTTTTGCCTACTTTATGAAAGATAAGTTGACCATTTGTGTGTGGGTTTATCTCTGGGCTTTCTATCCTGTTCCATTGATCTATACTTCTGTTTTTGTGCCAGTACCATAGTGTCTTGATTACTGTAGCTTTGTAGTCTGAAGTCAGGGAGCCTGATTCCTCTGGCTCCATTTTTCATTCTCATGATTGCTTTGGCTACTCAAAGTATTTTGTGTTTCCATAAAAATTGTGAAATTTTTTGTTCTAGTTCTGTGAAAAATGCCATTGGTAGTTTGATAAAGATTGCTTTGAATGTGTAAATTGCTTTGGGTAGGATAGCCATTTTCACAATATTTATTCTTCCAATCCAAGAATATGGTATATCTCTCCATCTATTTGTATCATCTTTAGTTTCTTTCATCAGTGTCTTATAGTTTTCTTCATACAGGTCTTTTGGTTCCTTAGGTAGGTTTATTCCGAGATATTTTATTCTTTTGTTTGCAATGGTAAAAGGGAGTGTTTTATTAATTTCATTTTCAGATTTTTCATCATTAGTGTATAGGAAGGCAAGAGATTTTTGTGCATTAATTTCGTGTCCTTCTACTTTACCAAATTCATTGATTAGCTCTGGTAATTTTCTGATACCATCTTTAGGATACTCTATGTATAGTATCATGTCATCTGCAAACAGTGACAACTTTACTTCCTTTCCGATTTGGATTGCTTTTATTATTTCTTCTTCTCTGATTCCTGTGGCTGAACCTTCCAAAACTATCTTGAATAATAGTGGTTAGAGTGGGCAACCGTGTCTTTTTCCCGATCTTAGTGGAAATGATTTCAGTTTTTCACCATTGAAGACGATGTTGGCTGTGCATTTGTCATATATGACCTTCATTTTGTTGAGGTAAGTTCCCTCTATGCCTACTTTCTGCAGGGTTTTTATCATAAATGGGTTTTGAATTTTGTTGCAAGCTTTCTCTGCATCTATTGAGATACTCATACGGTTTTTCTCCTTCAATTTGTTAATATGGTGTATCACATTGATTGATTTGCGTATATTGAAGAATTCTTGCATTCCTGGGATAAACCTCACTTGACCACGGTGTATGATCCCTTTAGTGTGCTGTTGGATTCTGTTTGCTAGTATTTTGTTGAGGATTTTTGCACTTATGTTCATCAGTGATATTAGCCTGTAGTTTTCTTTCTTTGTGATATCTTTGTTTGGTTTGGGTATCAGGGTGATGGTGGCCTTGTAGAATGAGTTTGGGAGTGTTTTTCCCTCTGCTATATTTTGGAAGAGTTTGAGAAATATAGGTGTTAACTCTTCTCTAAATGTTTGATAGAATTCGCCTGGGAGCCCATCTGATTCTGGGCTTTTGTTTGTTGTATGCTTTTTAATCACAGTTTCAATTTTAGTGCTTGTGATTTGTCTGTTCATATTTTCTATTTCTTCCTGCTTCAGTCTCAGAAGTTTGTGCATTTCTAAGAATTTGTCCATTTCTTCCAGGTTGTCCATTTTATTGGCATATCATTGCTTGTAGTAATCTCTCATGATCCTTTGTATTTCTGCAGTGTCAGTTACTTCTCCTTTTTCATTTCTAATTCTATTGATTTGAGTCTTTCCCCTTTTTTCCTTGATGAGTCTGGCTAATGGTTTATCAATTTTGTTTATCTTTTCAAATAAACAGTTTTTAATTTATTGATATTTGCTATTGTTTCCTTCATTTATTTTTCATTTATTTCTCATATGATATTTATGATTATTTTCCTTCCTCTAACTTTGGGGTTTTTTTGTCCTTCTTTCTCTAATTGCTTTACGTGTAAGGTTATGTTGTTTATTTGAGATGTTTCTTGATTCTTAAGGTAGGATTGTATTGCTCTAAACTTCCCTCTTAGAAGTGCTTTTGCTGGCTCCCAGAGGTATTTGGTCGTCGTGTTTTCATTGTCATTTGTTTCTAGGTATTTTTTTATTTCCTTGTTGATTTCTTTAGTGATGTCTTGGTTATTAATAGTGTATTGTTTATCCTCCATATGTTTGATTTTTACAGATTTTTTCCTGTAATTGATATCTAGTTTCATAGCGTTTTTGTCGGAAAAGATACTTGAAATGATTTCAATTTTCTTAAATTTACCTGGGCTTGATTTGTGACCTAACATATGATCTATCGTGGAGAAAGTTCCATGAGCACTTGTGAAAAAGTGTATTCTGTTGTTTTTATATGGAATGTCCTATAAACATCAATTAAGTCCATCTTGTTTAATGTATCATTTAAAGCTTGTGTTTCTTTAATCATTTTCATTTTGGATGATCTGTCCATTGGTGAAAGTGGGGTATTAAAGTCCCCTACTATGAATGTTTTACTGTCAATTTCCCCTTTTATGGCTGTTAGTATTTGCTTTATGTATTGAGGTGCTCCTATGTTGGGTGCATAAATATTTACAGTTGTTATATCTTCTTGGTTTGATCCCTTGATCATTATGTAGTGTCCTTCTTTGTCTCTTGTAATAGTTTTTGTTTTAAAGTCTATTTTGTCTGAGATGAGAACTGCTACCCCAGCTTTCTTTTGAATTCCATTTGCATGGAATATCTTTTTCCGTCCTCTCACTTTCATTCTGTATGTGTCCATAGGTGTGATGTGCGTCGTTTGGAGACAGCATATATAGGGGTCTTGTTTTTGTATCCATTCAGCCAGTTTATGTCTTTTTGTTGGAGCATTTAATCCATTCACATTTACGGTAGTTATCAATATGTATGTTTCTATTACCATTTTCTTAGTTGTTTTGCATTTGTTATTGTAGGTTTTTTCCTTCTCTTGTGTTTCTTGCCTAGAAAAGTTCTTTTAGCATTTGTTGCAAAGCTTGTTTGGTGGTGCTGAATTCTCTTAGCTTTTGCTTGTCTGTAAAGGTTTTAATTTCTCCATCAAATCTGAATGAGATCCTTGCTGGGTAGAGTAATCTTGGTTGTAGGTTTTTCCCCTTCATCATTTTAAATATGTCCTGCCACCCACTTCTGACTTGTAGAGTTTCTGCTGAAAGATCAGCTGTTAGCCTTATGGGGATTCCCTTTTATGTTATTTATTGTTTTTCCCTTGCTGCTTTTAATATTTTTTCTTTGTGTTTAATTATTTATTTATTTATTTTTTTGCGGTATGCAGACCTCTCACTGCTGTGGCCTGTCCCGTTGCAGAGCAGAGGCTCTGCACACACAGGGTCAGCGTCCATGGCTCATGGGCCCAGCCGCTCCGCCACATGTGGGATCCGCCTGGACTGGGGCATGAACCCGTGTCCCCTGCGTCGGCAGGCAGACTGTCAACCACTGCACCACCTGAGTTTAATTTTTGATAGTTTGATTAATATGTGTCTTGTCATGTTTCTCCTTCACTTTATCCTGTATGGGACTCTCTTTGTTTGGTGGACTTCATTAACTATTTCGTTTCCCATATTAGGGAAGTTTTCAACTATAATCTTCATATATTTTCTCAATCTCTTTCTTTTCCTCTTCTTCTTCTGGGTCCCCTATAATTCGAATGTTGGTGTGTTTAATAATATCCCAGAGGTCTCTGGGACTGTACTGAATTCTTTTCATTCTTTTTTCTTTATTCTGCTCTGCAGTAGTTATTTCCACTGTTTTATCTTCCAGGTCACTTATCCGCTCTTTTGCCTCATTTATTCTGCTATCGATCCCTTCTAGAGAATTTTTAATTTCATTTATTGTGTTGTTCATCACTGTTTGTTTGCACTTTATTTCTCCTAGGTCCTTGTTAAACGTTTCTTGTATTTTCTCCTTTCTATTTGCAAGATTTTGCATCATCTTTACTATCATTATTCAGAATTCTTTTTCAGGTAGACTGCCTATTTCCTCTTCATTTGTTTAGTCTGTTGGGTTTTTATCTTCATCTGCTGTGTGTTTCTCTGTCTTCTCATTTTGCTTAACTTACTGTGTTTGGGGTCTCCTTTTCACAGGCTGCTGTTTCATAGTTCCCATTGCTTTTGTTGTTTGCCCCCAGTGGTTAAGGTTGGTTCAGAGGGTTGTGCAGGCTTCCTGGTGGAGGGGAATAGTGCCTGTGTTCTGATGGATGAGGCTGGATCTTGTCTTTCTGGTGGGCATGTCCACGTCTGGTGGTGTGTTTTGCGGGGACTGTTGCCTTATTATGATTTTAGGCAACCTCTCTACTAATGGATGGGGTTGTGTTCCTGTCTTGCTAGTTATTTCGCGTAGGGCGTCCAGCACTGTAACTTACTGGTCGTTGAGTGGAGCTGGGTCTTGCATTGACATGGCCTTTTCTGGGAGATTTTCACTGTTTCATATTATGTGGAGCTGGGAGGTCTATTGGGGACCAATGTCCTGAACTTGGCTCTCTCACCTCAGAGGCACAGCCCTGACGCCTGGCTGGAGCACCAAGACCCTGTCATCCACACGGCTCAGAATAAAAGGGAAAAAGTAAAATAAATAAAGAAAGAAGATAAAATAAAATAAAGTTATTAAAATAAAAAGAAAAAATAATGATTAAAAAAGTTTTTTAAAGTAATAAAAATAAGAAAGAAGGAAAGAAGACAGCAACCAAACCGAAAAACACATCCACCAATGATAACAAGTGCTAAAAACTATAGAAAAAAAAAAGGACAGACAGAACCCTAGGACAAATGGTTAAAGCAAAGCTATACAGACAAAATGACACACAGAGGCATACACATACACACTCACCAAAAGATAAAAAGGAAAAAAAAATACATGTCATTGCTCCCAAAGTCCACCTCCTCAATTTGGGATGATTCATTGTCTATTCAGTTATTCCACAGATGCAGGGTACATGAAGTTGATTGTGGAGATTTAATCCACTGCTCGTGAGGTTGCTGGGAGAAATTTCCCTTTCTCTTCCTTTTTCGCACAGCTCCCAGGGTTCAGCTTTTTATTTGGTCTTGCCTCCACGTGTAGGTCGCCTGAGGGCGTCTGTTCTTCACTCAAACAAGACGGGGTTAAAGTAACAGCTGATTATTGATTCAGGGTCTCTGGCTCACTGAGGCCAGGGGGATGGAGGGTATGGAATGCGGGGCAAGCCTGTGGCGGCAGAGACCGCTGTGATGTTGCAACAGCCTGAGGCGCGCCGTGTGTTCTCCCGGGGAAGTTGTCCCTAGGTCACGGGATCCTGGCAGTGGCGGGCTGCACAGTTTCCTGGGAGGGGAGGTGTGGATAGTGACCTGTGCTTGCACACAGTCTTCTTAGTGTCTGTAGCAGCAGCCTTAGCATCTCATGCCTATTTCTGGGTTCTGAGCTGTTAACCACGGCTTGTGCCCATTTCTGGAGCTCCTTTAAGCGGCGCTCTTTATCCCCTCTTCTCACGCACCAGGAAACAAAGAGGCAAGAAATAGTCTCTTGCCTCTTCGGCAGCTGCAGACATTTCTTGGACTCCCTCTCAGCTAGCTTTGGCACACTAGCCCCCTGAGGCTGTGTTCATTCAGCCAACCCCAGTCCTCTCCTTGGGATCCGACCTACGAAGCTGGAGCCTCAGCTCCCAGCCCCCACCATCCCGGCGGGTGAGCAGACAAACCTCTCGAGCTGTTGAGTGCTGGTTGGTACCAATCCTCTGTGCGGGAGTCTCTCTGCTTTGCCCTCTGCACCCCTGTTGCTGCCCTCTCCTCCATGGCTCTGAAGCTTTCCCCCTCCACCACCCACAGTCTCTGCCCACGAAGGGCCTTCCTAGTGTGTGGAAACCTTTCCTCCTTCACAGCTCCCTCTCACTGGTACAGGTCCTGTCCCTATTCTTTTGTCTTTTTTTTTCTTTTTTCTTTTGCTCTACCCAAGTACGTTTGGAGTTTCTTGCCTTCTGTGTGGTCTGAGGTTTTCTGCCAGCATTCAGTAAGTGTTCTGTAGGAGTTGTTCCACATGGAGATGTATTTCTGATGTTTTTGTGGGGAGGAAGGTGATCTCCATGTCTTACTCTTCCACCATCTTGAAGCTCGTCTTCTAATTTTACTGATTTGAGCCTTCTCCCTTTTTTCTTGATAAGTCTGTCTAAAGGTTTATCAATTTTGTTTATCTTTTTGAAGAATCAGCTTTTAGTTTCTTTGATTTTTGGTATTGCTTTCTTCATCTCTATTTCATTTATTTCTGCTCTGATCTTTATGCTTTCTTTCATTTTACTAATTTTGGGTTTTGTTTCTTCTTCTTCCCCTAGTTGCTTTAAGTGTACAGTTAGGTTGTTTATTTCTAATTTTTCTTGTTTCCTGAGGTAAAATTTTATTGATATAAACTTCACTCTTAGAACTGCTTTTGCCATATCCCATAGGTTTTGGATCATTGTGCTTTCATTTTCTTTTTTCTCTATGTTTTTTTCATTTCCTGTGATTTCTTCAGCGATCCTTTTGGTGTTAAGTAGTGTACTGTTTAGCCTCCACGTATTCGTGATTTCTCCAGTTTTTTTCTCTTGTATTTGATTTCTAATCTCATAGCATTGTGGCCAGAAAAGATGCTTAATATGATTTCAATTTTCTTAAATTTACTGATGCTTGATTTGTGACCTAAGATGTGACGTGTCCTGGAGAATGTTCCGTGTGAATTTGAAAAGAAATTGTATTCTGCTGCTTTTGGATTGAATGTCCTATAAATATCAATTAAGCCCATCTGGTCTAATGTGTCATTTAAGGCCTATGTTTTCTTACTGATCTGTCTGGATGACCTTCCCTTGATGAAAGTGTGGTGTTAAAGACCCCAGTGATAATGTGTTACTGTTGATTTCTCCTTTAATGGCTGTTAGTATTTGCCTTATGTATTGGGGTGCTCCTATTTTGGGTGCATATATATTTACAATTGTTATATCTTCTTCTTGGGTTGATCCCTTGATTGTTATGTAGTTTCCTTCTTTGTCTCTTGTAAAAGTCTATTTTGTCTGATGTGAGTGTTCCTACTACAGGTTTCTTTTGATTTCCATTTGCATGGAATACATTTTTCCATCCCCTCACATTCAGTTTGTATATATACCTAGATCTGAATTGGGTCCCATGTAGACAGCATATATACAGGTCTTGTTTTTGTATCCATTCAGCCAGTCTATGTCTTTTGATTGGAGCATTTCATCAATTTATATTTAAGGTAATTCTTGATATGTATGTTCCTATTTCCATTTTGTTAATTGTTTTGGATTTGTTTTAGTGGGTCTTTTTTCTTCCCTTCTTTAGTTCTTATATCTTTTGATTTGATGATTAACTTTAGTGTTGTCTTTGGAATCATTTTTCTTCTTTGTGCTTGTATCTATTGTCGATTTTCATTTTGCAGTTACCATGGGTTATTGATATAGCAGTCTGTATATAAAATGATTGTTTAATTTGCTGGTCTTTTAAAAAATTAATCAATTAATTTTTGGCTGCATTTGGTCTTTGTGGCTGTGTTTGGGCTTTCTCTAGTTGCAGCTAGTGGAGGCTACTCTTCATTGAGGTGCATGGACTTCTCATTGCAGTGGCTCGTCTTTGCTGTAGACCATGGGCTCTAGATGCAGGAGCTTCTGTAGTTGTGGCATGTGGGCTCAGTAGTTGTGGCTTTCAGGCTCTAGAGGGCAGGCTCAGTAGTTGTGGGGTACAGGCTTAGTTGCTCCACGTCATGTGAGATCTTCCCTGACCAGGGTTCAAACACGTGTCCCGTGCATTGGCAAGTGGATTGTTAACCACTGTGCAACCAGGGATTTCCCAAGTGGAAATTGAAAGAACAAGTGGCTGTTCTTTTAATTTTAATTGTATTTCCAATATCCTGCATTTTCACTCTCCTCTTCTCACAATTTCCTGTTCTGATATCATAATTGTGTGTAAATGATTTCTTACCTTTATTTTATGTTTGCCTTTACCTGTCAGCTTTCCCATTCGTAATTTTCTTGTTTTTATTAGTGGCCTTTTCTTTTCCACTTAGAGCAGTTCCTTTACCATTTGTTGCCAAGCTGGTCTGGTGATGCTGAATTATCTTAGGTTTTCCTTGTCTGTGCAGCTTTTGATTTCTCTGAAATCTGAATTTGATCTCTGCTAAGTGGAATATTCTTGGTTGTAGGTTCTTCCCTTTCATCACTTTAAAAATACCATGCCACTCCCTTCTGTCCTGCAGAGTTTATGCTGAGAAATCAGCTGATTACCTTATGGGGATTCTCCTGTATGTTATTTGTTGCTTTTCCCTTGTTGCTTTTAATATTTTTTCTGTCTTTAATTTTTGTCAGTTTGATTACTCTGTGTCTCAGCGTGTTCCTTCTTGGGTTTATCCTTCCTGGGACTCTTTTCACCTCCTGGACTTAGGTGGCTATGTCCTTTCCCACCTTGTGGAAGTTTTCAGCCATTATCTCTTCAAATATTTTCTCAGGTCCTTCCTCTCTCTCTTCCCCTTCTGGGATTCCTATAATGTGAGTGTTTGTGCACTTAATGTTGTCCCAGAGGTCTCTTAGACTCTCGTCATTTCTTCTCATTCTTTTTTCTTTATTCTGTTCCATAGCAGTGATTTCCACCATTCTGCCTTCCAGCTCACTTATCCATTCTTCTGCCTCAGTTACTCTGCTATTGATTCCTTCTACTGTATTTTAAATTTTTATTATTGTATTGTTCATCTCTGTTTGTTTTTCATGCTTCCACATCTTTGTTAAACATTTCTTGTATCTTCTTGATCTGTGCCTCCATTCTTTTTACAAGATCTTGGATCATCTTCACTATCATTACTCTGAATTAATTTTCAGTTAGATTGACTATCTCCACTTTACTCAATTGTTTTTCTGGGGTTTTATCTTGGTTCTTCATCTGGGATGCAGTCCTCTGATGTCTCATTTTGTCTACCTTTCTGTGATTGTGGTGTCAGTTCCACCAGCTGCAGGTGTGTAGTTCTTCTTGCTTCTGTAGTGTGCCCCCTAGTGTATGAGGCTGTGTCTAAGATGCTCTTGCAGGCTTCCTCGTGGGAAGGTTTGGTTCCTTTCTCCTGGTGGGTGGAGCTGAGTCCTGTCCCTCTGGTAGGCAGAACTCTGCTCAGGAAGACTTTAAGCAGCTTGTCGGCTGATGTGTGGGGCTGTGTCCCCTCCCTGTTGGTTGCTTGGCCTGAGGCGTCCCAGCACTGGAGCCTACAGGTTGTTAGGTGGGGTTAGATCTTGGGTAGGAAATGGTGGCTTCCAGGAGGGCTCACGCCAATGAGCACTTGCCAGAACTGCCACTGCCAGTCTTTGTCCTTGCAGTGAGTCACAGCCCCCCTGATCTCCACAGCAGACTCTGCAATACTAGCAGGTAGGTCTGGCCCACGCTCTTATGAGGTCACTTATTTTTTCCATGGGTCCTGGTGCACACGGGACCTTGTATGCCTCCTCCAAGAGTGCAGTTTTTCTTTCCTCCTGTCCTGTGGAATTCTGGCAATCAAACCCCACTGGCCTTCAAAGCCAGATTCTCTGGGGTCTCCTCCTTCTGTTGCCAGACTTCCAGGCTGTGAATACTGATGTGAGGCTCAGGACTTTCACTCTGTCTTGCTGTGGCTTCTCTTTTGTCTTTGGATATAGGGTATCCTTTTTGGTAGGTTCCAGTGTTTGTTTTTTTTGTTTGTTTCTTTTTGTTTATTTTTTAGATGGTTGTTCAGCAGTTAGTTGTGACTTTGGTGTTTTAATAAGAGGTGAGCTCATGTTCTCTACTCTGCCATCTTGCTGGCCTTCAGTACAGCCTTTTTCTAGGTCACTTGAGCAGTACATGTGAGGCTTATCTTGGGTACCACAAGATGAACAGACCTCCACCCTGGCTGCCAGAATTTCAAAATGTATATAAAGGCTTTAATTGGGTTCAGTCAGACCATCCAGATGGTCTCAGCAACACATCACCCTCTGAAGACCGCACCCTTGGGGCGGCTCCTAGTGTAGGGATGGCAAGTGGATGCATATTCCAAGGACAGGAAGGAGGAAGGGACCTCAAGCTGCCCGAGTCTAGCACTAGGGTCATCCGGCAGTCTTTTCCTCTCCATGACCTAGAATTATTTCTTTATCTTTGACTTCAGCCATTTTAATTATGATTATGTCTTGCTCTGGGTCTGTTTGGGTTCAATCTTATTTGGGACTCTTTGTTCTTCCTATACCTGGAAATCTTTCCTTCTTCAAGCTTGGGGAATTTTCTGCCATAATTTTATTAAATGCATTTTTTACATCCTTCTCTATCTCTTCTCTTCTGGGATCCCTATAATGTGAATGCTTGTATGTTTGATGTTATCCCAAAGATCCCTTAAACAGTTTTCATTTTTTAAAATTTGTTTTTCTTTTTTCCTGTTGTGCTTGGTGATTTCCATTATTCTATCTTTCATATCACTTATGTGTTCTTCTGTATCACCTAGTCTGGTGTTCATTCTTTCTAGTGTGAGTGTGTTTTTCATTTCAATTATTTTATTCTTAACTTCTGACTGATTCTTTATTTTATATTTTCTGTTTCTCTGTTAAAATTTTCATTGTGTTCATCTATTCTTTACATAATTCAATTAGCATTCTTATTACTAATGCTTTGAATTCTTTAGCTAGTAAGTTGTTTATTTCTGTTTCATTCGCTGTTTTTTCAGGGTTATATTTCTTTCTCTTTCAATTGAGAAAAATTCCTCTGTCTTCTCAATTTGCTTATTTTTCTTGTCTCTATGAAATTAGGTAAAACAGTTATCTATGGCAGTCTTAAAGGGGTGTCCTTATGTGTGAGCATCCTGATACAGTCTGTGTGTGCCCAGTGGCTTTGGTGGTAAAGCTAGATTTGACATGAACACAAGTCACATGTTTCCACAAGGTGTGCTAACATCTATCACCATAGTAGAAGAAGGGGCTGGAGATTCAGGGGCTAGGGCAGGAGGCACGTGTGAGGAGGGACTTCCCCTCTGCTCAGTGACTGTCACCACCCTATTGGGGGTCAGTCAGGTCTCAAGTTGCTGGAACAGAAGCCCTAAGGGTCGAGTCTGAGGTGCCTCAGTTCCCTTTAAGTGTGTGTTCTTATGTTTCCCAACAGTGGCTCCTTTAGCCCCAGAGAAGAGCAATGCTGGACCAAGAGGTAATGATGTGGGTATTGGGCAAGCGTCAGGGCACAGAGTGTGGCAGTCTGGCCACTGTCAGAGATCTGGTCTTCCTGTGATGGTCTGTGCTATCAGCAGTAATGGCTTCCCAGTCCCTGCTCAGACACTGTTTAGTGTTGGAGTCACTGTGGCATCTTATGGCTGAGCTTTTTCTTCATTTCTAGATGCTTTTGCTTTAGTGTGGAGCTGCAGTGTGAAGCAAATGGGGCCAGAGTGTTCACTTGATTCAGGCTAGGGCACACATTAGATTGGTCACAGGAAATGAGTTATCCAGCTACATGGTTTCAATCCAACCTTTCTGCTCAGCTTTGGGAGCAAGCAAGCATTCGAGTGCCCTTCACAAAGAGGGTCTAGGCTTCCCACAACTCTCCTGTTAGTCCCTCTGAGCCTCCAACCAGCCAAGGGGCTATTCCCTTTGTCAGACTCTGAAGGCGGGTCATCCAATATGTAGCTTCAACTGTGGACTCCCCAGAGAGGGTCTATGCCCATGTAATCTCCCTTTTCCTTTGAGTCTTCTCCAAGAAGCACTTGTCCCAACCTGATTGTTTCTCTTCCCTTCATACCCTGCATGTATCTTTCTTACAACCTTGGTTGTATAGGAGTATTTCTGCTAGTCTCCAGTTAGTTTTCAGTGAGAATTTTTCCACATGTAGGTGTATTTTTGATGTGTTCATGGGGGGAGGTGAGTTCCACATCTTCCTACTCTGCCATCTTGATTCAAGTCCTTAAAACACTTTTACATATAATACAGAAATACAAATAACTTGTTAGAAAAATGTTCAGGGAACAAACAGTTCTTAGAAGACAAAATCTTAATGACCAATAATGATAATCAATGAACTTAACTTCATTATTAATCATGGAAGTACAATTCAAAAGACCATTTTTAGCTCATCATATTTGCAACAATCAAAACATTACATAATCTTCAATTTATGAAGGATGTGGTGATATATACATTGTCTATGAGAGTGTATATTTTTATCGTATATTAGCAGAATTAAAACTTTAAAGTGTGTACTCTAACACATATTACATTTACAGAACCTATGGAAACATTCTTATACATGAACAAGTTATACTCTTTTGTTATAAAGAAAAGTTGCAAAGATACTAAATACCTTTTAACAGAGTAAAAACTAAACAAATTATTCTGTCACGCAATGTAATATTGTAAGTCTGTTGATATATGGAGATAGATCTATTTTGATAATGAAAAATAAATTGATATTTTATTAAGTGTATTAAAATAAATTGCAGAATTGCAGGTATGGCATGATCTAATTCATATTCAAATCCTCTTCTTTAAAATTGTATATTACTGTAAGTATTATCTGTATGTACATTTAAATGCATAGAAAAGGATCTAGAAAAAACTGACATTTGTGTTTTCTTCTAGAGACAGAAATGAAGAAAAGTAGAGGTTAGGTGGCAAGGGTAATTTTGTCTATGTTGTTTGAATTATATACAGTTCAAATATAGTCATGTATTATTTGTGTAAATAAATACAGATTTTCTGGAGAATATAAGAATGTGTTGAAGGGTAGTGGGGGCAGAATGGGGCCAGTTGATCAATTATGGAAGTCTAGAAAAATAAGAAACACAGAGGTAGACACCTTAGACCTTTTCTAAGGGAAAAATGCCTTGGGTAATGGAAACATCTGGTCTATGCAACAGATAAATCTTCATTGTGCTGGCAAATACATCAGGTATAAAGCAAGATGCCAGTTATCAACATTTTATGACTTTGATTTAATGTTTATGAAGAAATGCTCTAATAATTTTGCTTCCCTTCTAATCTGCCTAGAAGGAAAATTGGGGTGTTACCTTCTCAACAGATATATCTAATTTGTATGATAATTGCATTTCTCAATATAAATGAATAAATTGTCTTACTCTTTTTTATCTTTCAGTCTTAAGATATAATTAGCGAAGTTTCACCCCCCTGATTTGGATGGATTCTGGGACATGACCAATATCAAGCTGTAGACCTCTAAGATTGAAGGCCCTGAACTGGATCATGGTGAACTCACCAAAGAAAATAATGCCTGTGAGATGGTCCTGCAGCTGCCAGTCAATGCTCTCTTTTGGTGACATTCAGTTCTTGCTGTATAACTTTGAATTATTATAAATTCATTAATGTTCCAATAAATTTTTCTCTCATTTGCTATTAATTCTATATGACTACAATTGAGTAAATCATAATTTTCAGTAAAAGTTTCATAATAATTCCAAAAACAAAATATCACTAAAATTGGTATCAAAGTATGACCTTCTTCCTACATATGGCCATTAACTCATTCTTCACAGTGTGAAAATATCAGGAGAGTGGTGGTGGGGAGGGGATAAGGGGAAAAATATAAAAAATAATTTAATTCCAGGCACATTCTCTAAATTTTACTGTCAACTTTTCTATGGTATTTTATCTATTCTATGGTATTCCTTATTCTTCTACATCTTAACTGTTTTCCTGGTCAAGATAGCTCTGTGCTTACTATTTCCTATTTTCCAATTTACTTCTAAAATACTCAGTATTAAACAAATAGGGTATCTTAGTTAAAAGCATTAATAAAGAGTATGATGAAAAATAAAAGGAGAATGGGAAAACTTAAGTCAGCAATTTTTTAAAACATCTTTATTGGAGTATAACTGCTTTAAAATGGTGTGTTAGTTTCTGATTTATAACAAAGTGAATCAGTTATAAATATACATATATCCCCATATCTCTTCCCTCTTGCAACTCCCTCCCTCCCACCCTCCTTTCACATAGTTCATGAATTTATCAGAAATCAGAGAAAAAATTAAAGTCACTTTGTGGAAGACCTTTAAGTACATTAAAAAATAAAGTTATGGGGCTTCCCTGGTGGCGCAGTGGTTGCGCGTCCGCCTGCCGATGCAGGGGAACCGGGTTCACGCCCTGGTCTGGGAGGATCCCACATGCCACGGAGCGGCTGGGCCCGTGAGCCATGGCCGCTGGGCCTGCGCATCCGGAGCCTGTGCTCCGCAACGGGAGAGGCCACAACAGAGGGAGGCCCACATACCACAAAAAAAAAAAAAAAGTTATGATACAATAATTAAAACAATGTATTACTGATGTAGAAATATGTACACAAGTTAATATAACAGGATAAAACCCCATAAATGGACACAGGCTTATATAGGACTTTATTTTTTTATTTTATTGTATTTTATTTTTTTATTTTTTATTTTTTTAACATCTTTATTGGAGTATAACTGTTTTACAATGGTGTGTTAGTTTCTGCTATACAGCAAAGTGAATCAGTTATACATATACATATGTTCCCATATCTCATCCCTCTTGCGTCTCCCTCCTTCCCACCCTCCCTATCCCACCCCTCTAGGTGGTCACAAAGCACCAAGCTGATCTCCCTCTGCTATGCGGCTGCTTCCCACTAGCTATCTATTTTATATTTGGTAGTGTATATTTGTCCATGCCACTCCTTCACTTTGTCACAGCTTACCCTTCCCCCTCCCCATATACTCAAGTCCATGCTCTAGTAGGTTTGTGTTTTATTCCCGTCCTATCCCTATGCTCCTCATAACATTTTTTTTCTTAGATTCCATATATATGTGTTAGCATACGGTATTGGTTTTTCTCCTTCTGACTTACTTCACTCTGTACGACAGACTCCAGGTCAAGCCACCTCATTACAAATAAC
>NC_041234.1:38271829-38277742 GCF_002837175.3 Physeter macrocephalus | reverse complement strand
TTCTTTATCCATTCATCTGTTGATGGACACTTAGGTTGCTTCCATGTCTTGGCTACTGTAAATAGAGCTGCAATGAACATTTTGGTACATGACTCATTTCGAATTATGGTTTTCTCAGGGTATATGTCCAGGAGTGGGATTGCGGGGTCGTATGGTAGTTCTGTTTGTAGTTTTTTAAGGAACCTCCATACTGTTCTCCATAGGGTCTGTATCAATTTACATTCCCACCAACAGAGCAAGAGTGTTTCATTTTCTCCACACCCTCTCCAGCATTTATTGTTTCTAGAGTTTTTGATGATGGCAACCACTGCGCCACCAGGATGATATCTCATTGTCGTTTTGATTTGCATTTCTCTAATGATTAATGATGTTGAGCATTCTTTCATGTGTTTGTTGGCGATCTGTATATCTTCTTCGGAGAAATGTCTATTTAGTTCTTCGGCTCACTTTCGGATTTGGTTGTTTATTTTTTTGTTATTGAGCTGAATGAGTTGCTTATAAATTTTGGATATAAATCCTTTGTCATTTGCTTCATTTGCAAATATTTTCTCCCATTCTGAGGGTTGTCTTTTGGTCTTGTTTATGGTATCCTTTGCTGTGCAAAAGCTTTTAAGTTTCATTAAGTCCCATTTGTTTATTTTTGTTTTTATTTCCATTTCTCTAGGAGTTGGGTCAAAAAGGATCTTGCTGTGATTTATGTCATAGAGTGTTCTGCCTATGTTTTCCTCTAAGAGTTTGATAGGGACTGGTCTTACATGTAGGTCTTTAACCGATTTTGAGTTTAATTTTGTGTATGGTGTTAGGAAGTGTTCTAATTTTATACTTTTACATGTACCTGTCCAGTTTCCACAGCACCACTTTTTGAAAAGGCTGTCTTTTCTCCACTGTATGTTCTTCCCTCCTTTAGCAAAGATAAGGTGACCATATGTGCGTGGGTTTATCTCTGGGCTTTCTATCCTGTTCCATTGATCTATATTTCTGTTTTTGTGCCAGTACCATACTGTCTTGATTACTGTAGCTTTGTAGTATAGTCTGAAGTCAGGGAGCCTGATTCCTCCAGCTCCATTTTTCGTTCTCAAGATTGCTATGGCTACTCGGGGTCTTTTGTGTTTCCATACAATTTGTGGAATTTTTTATTCTAGCTCTGTAAAAAATGCCAGTGGCAGTTTGATAGGGATTGCATTGATCTGTAGATTGCTTTGGGTAGTGGAGTCATTTTCACAATGTTGATTAATCTGTAGATTGCTTTGGGTAGTAGAGTCATTTTCACAATGTTGATTCTTCCAATCCAAGAACATGGTATATTTCTCCACCTATTTGTATCATCTTTAATTTCTTTCATCAGTGTCTTATAGTTTTCTGCATACAAGTCTTTTGTCTCCTTAGGTAGGTTTATTCCTAGATATTTTATTCTTTTTGTTGCCGTGGTAAATGGGAGTGTTTTCTTAATTTCACTCTCAGATTTTTCATCATTAGTGTATAAGAATGCCAGAGATTTCTGTGCATTAATTTTGTATCCTGCTACTTTACCAAATTCATTGATTAGCTCTAGTGGTTTTCTGGTAGCATCCTTAGGATTCTCTATGTATAATATCATGTCATCTGCAAATAGTGACAGCTTTACTTCTTCTTTTCCTATTTGGATTCCTTTTATTTGTTTTTTTTTTTTTTCTCTGATTGCTGTGGCTAGAACTTCCAAAACTATGTTGAATAAGAGTGGTGAGAGTGGGCAACCTTGTCTTGTTCCTGATCTTAGTGGAAATGGTTTCAGTTCTTCACCATTGAGAACTTTGTTGGCTGTGGGTTTGTCATATATGGCCTTTATTATGTTGAGGAAAGTTCCCTCTATGCCTACTTTCTGCAGGGTTTTTATCATAAATGGGTGTTGAATTTTGTCAAAAGCTTTCTCTGCATCTATTGAGATGATCATATGGTTTTTCTCCTTCAGTTTGTTGCTATGGTGTATCACGTTGTTTGATTTGTGTATATTGAAGAATCCTTGCATTCCCAGAATACACCTCACTTGATCATGGTGTATGATCCTTTTAATGTGCTGTTGGATTCTGTTTGCTAGTATTTTGTTGAGGATTTTTGCATCTATGTTCATCAGTGATATTGGCCTGTAGTTTTCTTTCTTTGTGACGTCTTTGTCTGGTTTTGGTATCAGGGTGATGGTGGCCTCATAGAATGAGTTTGGGAGTGTTCCTCCCTCTGCTATCTTTTGGAAGAGTTTGAGAAGGATAGGTGTTAGCTCTTCTCTAAATGTTTGATAGAATTCGCCTGTGAAGCCGTCTGGTCCTGGGCTTTTGTTTGTTGGAAGATTTTTAATCACAGTTTCAATTTCAGTGCTTGTGATTGGTCTGTTCATATTTTCTATTTCTTCCTGGTTCAGTCTCGGCAGCTTGTGCATTTCTAAGAATTTGTCCATTTCTTCCAGGTTGTCCATTTTATTGGCATACAGTTGCTTGTAGTAATCTCTCATAATCTTTTGTATTTCTGCAGTGTCAGTTGTTACATCTCCTTTTTCATTTCTAATTCTATTGATTTGAGTCTTCTCCCTTTTATTCTTGTTGAGTCTGGCTAATGGTTTATCAATTTTATTTATCTTCTCAAAGAACCAGCTTTTAGTTTTATTGATCTTTGCTATCGTTTCCTTCATTTCTTTTTCATTTATTTCTGATCTGATCTTTATGATTTCTTTCCTTCTGCTAAATTTGGGGTTTTTCTGTTCTTCTTTCTCTAATTGCTTTAGGCACAAAGTTAGGTTGTTTATTCGAGATGTTTCCTGTTTTTTAAGGTATGCTTGTATTGCTATAAACTGCCCCATTAGAACTGCTTTGGCTGTATCCCATAGGTTTTGGGTCGTCGTATCTCCATTGTCATTTGTTTCTAAGTATTTTTTGATTTCCTCTTTGATTTCTTCAGTGATCACTTCGTTATTAAGTAGTGTATTGTTTAACCTCCATGTGTTTGTATTTTTACAGATCTTTTCCTGTAATTGATATCTAATCTCATAGCGTTGTGGTCAGAGAAGATACTTGATATGATTTCATTTTTCTTAAATTTACCAAGGCTACATATGTGAATTTCCATTTGCATGGAATACCTTTTTCCATCCCCTCACTTTCAGTCTGTATGTGTCCCTAGGTCTGAAGTGGGTCTCTTGTAGACAGCATATATATGGGTTTTGTTTTTTTATCCATTCAGCCAGTCTATGTCTTTTGGTGGGAACATTTAATCCATTTACATTTAAGGTAATTAATGATATGTATGTTCCAATTACCATTTACTTAATTGTTTCGGGGTTGTTCTTTTTTTTTAATTAATAAACTTTATTTTCAAGAGCAGTTTTAGGTTTACAGAAAAATTGTGCAGAAAGTAGAGTCTCATGTACCCTCTCTCCCCACACACTGTTACTCCCATCATTACCATCTTAAGTTGGGATTACAAGTGATAAGCCAATATATTTGCTACCATTGATAAGCCAATATTGATACACTATTATTTTTTAAATTAATTTTTATTGAGTATAGTTGCTTTACAATGTTGTGTTACATTCTGCTTACAGCAAAGTGAATCAGTTATACATATACATATATCCCCTCTTTTATAGATTTCCATCCCGTTTAGGTTTTTTGTTTGTTTGGGTAATACAGTTTATTGAAAAGCAAACCAGCTTTCTCCGGACTTCACTTACATGGAGGTAGCTATCTAAGAATATCTCTTCCCTGTGACAAACCAAGGCAATCAAACCATACCAAAAAGCAGAAACCCAGCAGAATAAGCCTATTGGCTTTGTTGGATGACACTCAGAAGCAGGAAAAAAAATTATAAAGCCATATGATGATTGTATCCTCAGCACTGCTTTTGGCCACATACTTGTTTTTTAATAAAATATTTTTTTTCTTTTTAAACTAGCTAAACAAAATATTCTTGAGTAGGGTTCGTTCTTATTTTAAAATTTAATTTTATTTTTTTTAACATCTTTATTGGAGTATAACAGTTTTACAATGGTGTGTTAGTTTCTGCTTTACAACAAAGTGAATCAGTTATACATATACATATGTTCCCATATCTCTTCCCCCTTGTTTCACCTTCCCTCCCACCCTCCCTATCCCACCCCTCTAGATGGTAACAAAGCACAGAGGTGATCTCCCTGTGCTATGTGGCAGCTTCCCACTAGTTATCTAATTTACATTTGGTAGTGTATATATGTCCATGCCACTCTCACTTTGTCACTGCTTACCCTTCCCCCAGCCCATAACCTCAAGTCCATGCTCTAGTAGGTCTGTGTTTTATTCCTGTCCTACCCCTAGTCTCTTCATGACATTTTTTTTCTTAGATTCCATATACATGTGTTAGCATATGGTATTTGTTTTTCTCCTTCTGACTTACTTCACTCTGTATGACAGACTCCAGGTCTATCCACCTCTTTACAAATAACTCAGTTTCATTTCTTTTTAAGGCTGAGTAATATTCCATTTTATATATTTGCCACATCTTCTTTATCCAATCATCTGTTGATGGACACTTAGTTTGCTTCCATGTCCTGGCTATTGTAAATAGAGCTGCAATGAACATTTTGGTACATGACTCTTTTGGAATTATGGTTTTCTCAGGGTATATGCGCAGTAGTGGGATTGCGGGGTCGTATGGTAGTTATATTTGTAGTTTTTTAAGGAACCTCCATACTGTTCTCCATAGTGTCTGTATAAATTTACATTCCCACCAACAGAGAAAGAGTGTTTCATTTTCCCCACACCCTCTCCAGCATTTATTGTTTCTAGAGTTTTTGATGATGGCCATTCTGACCGGTGTGAGATGATATCTCATTGTAGTTTTGATTTGCATTTCTCTAATGATTAATGATGTTGAGCATTCTTTCATGTGTTTGTTGGCAATCTGTATATCTTCTTTGGAGAAATGTCTATTTAGTTCTTCTAAGCATTTTTGTATTGGGATATTTGTTTTTTTGTTATTGAGCTGCACGATTTGCTTATAAAATTTGGATATTAATCCTTTGTCAGTTGCTTCGTTTGCAAATATTTTCTCCCATTCTGTGGGTTGTCTTTTGGTCTTGTTTATGGTATCCTTTGCTGTGCAAAAGCTTTTAAGTTTCATTAGGTCCCATTTGTTTATTTTTGTTTTTATTTCCATTTCTCTAGGAGATGGGTCAAAAAGGATCTTGCTGTGATTTATGTCATAGAGTGTTCTGCCTATGTTTTCCTCTAAGAGTTTGATAGTGTCTGACCTTACATTTAGGACTTTAACCCATTTTGAGTTTATTTTTGTGTGTGGTGTTAGGGAGTGTTCTAATTTTATACTTTTACATGTAGCTGTCCAGTTTTCCCGGCACCACTTCTTGAAGAGGCTGTCTTTTCTCCAGTGTATATCCCTCCCTCCTTTATCAAAGATAAGGTGACCATATGTGTGTGGGTTTATCTCTGGGCTTTCTATTCTGTTCCATTGATATATATTTCTGTTTTTGTGCCAGTACCATACTGTCTTGATTAATGTAGGCTTGTAGTATAGTGTGAAGCCAGGAAGCCTGAATCTTCCAGCTCCATTTTTCGTTTTCAAGATTGTTTTGGCTATTCGGGGTCATATTTGTTTCCATACAAATTGTGAAATTTTTTTGTTCTAGTTTTGTGTAAAATGCCAGTGGTAATTTGATAGGGATTGCATTGAATCTGTAGATTGCTTTGGGTAGTAGAGTCATTTTTCACAATGTTGATTCTTCCAATCCAAGAACATGGTACATTTCTCCACCTATTTGTATCATCTTTCATTTCTTTCATCAGTGTCTTATAGTTTTCTGCATACAATTCTTTTGTCTCCCTAGGTAGGTTTATTTCTAGGTATTTTATTCTTTTTGTTGCAGTGGTAAATGGGAGTGTTTCCTTAATTTCTCTT
>NC_041234.1:38270989-38271741 GCF_002837175.3 Physeter macrocephalus | reverse complement strand
ATGTATAGTATCATGTCATCTGCAAACAGTGACAGCTTTACTTCTTCTTTTCCAATATGGATTCCTTTTATTTCTTTTTCTTCTCTGATTGCTGTGGCTAGAACTTCCAAAACTATGTGGAATAAGAGTGGTGAGAGTGGGCAACCTTGTCTTTTTCCTGATCTTAGTGGAAATGGTTTCAGCTTTTCACCAGTGAGAACAATGCTGACTGTGGGTTTGTCATATATGGCCTTTTTTATGTTGAGGAAATTTCCCTCTGCCTACTTTCTGCAGGGTTTTTATCATAAATGGGTGTTGAATTTTGTCAAAAGCTTTCTCTGAATCTATTGAGATGATCATATGGTTTTTCTTCTTCAGTTTTTTTGATATGGTGTATCACGTTGATTGATTTGCTTATGTTGAAGAATCCTTGCATTCCTGGAATAAACCCCACTTGATCATGGCGTATGATCTTTTTAATGTGCTGTTGGATTCTGTTTGCTAGTATTTTGTTGAGGATTTTTGCATCTATGTTCATTAGTGATATTGGCCTGTAGTTTCCTTTCTTTGTGACGTCTTTGTCTGGTTTTGGTATCAGGGTGATGGTGGCCTCATAGAACGAGTTTGGGAGTGTTCCTCCCTCTGCTATCTCTTGGAAGAGTTTGAGAAGGATATGTGTTAGCTCTTCACTAAATGTTTGATAGAATTCGCCTGTGAAGCCATCTGGTCCTGGGCTTTTGTTTGTTTGAAGATTTTTTTTTTTTTTTTTTTTT
>NC_041234.1:38265212-38267161 GCF_002837175.3 Physeter macrocephalus | reverse complement strand
AGCCAGTCTGTGTCTTTTGGTGGGAGCATTTAATCCATTTACATTTAAGGTAATTATCGATACGTATGTTCCTATTACCATTTACTTAATTGTTTCATGTTTGTTCTTGTAGGTCTTTTCCTTCTCTTGTGTTTCTTGCCTAGAGAAGTTCCTTTAACATTTGTTGTAAAGCTGGTTTGGTGGTGCTGAACTCTCTCAGTGTTTGCTTCTCTGTAAAGTTTTAAATTTCTCCATCAAATCTGAATGAGATCCTTGCTGGGTAGAGTAATCTTCGTTGTAGGATTTTTTTCCTTCATCATTTTAAATATGTCCTGCCACTCACTTCTGGCTTGCAGAGTTTCTCCTGAAAGATCAGATGTTAACCTTATGGGGAGTCCCTTGTTTGTTACTTGTTGATTTTCCCTTGTTGCTTTTAATATGTTTTCTTTGTATTTAATTTTTTTTTCCAGTACGCGGGCCTCTCACTCTTGTGGCCTCTACCATTGTGGAGCACAGGTTCTGGACACGCAGGCTCAGCGGCCATGGCTCATGGGTGCAGCCACTCCACAGCATGTGGTATCCTCCCGTACCTGGGCATGAACCCATGTCCCCTGCATCGGCAGGCGGACTCTCAACCACTGCACCACAAGGGAAACCCTGTATTTAGTTTTTGATAGTTTGATTAATATGTGTCTTGGCATGTTTCTCCTTGGATTTATCCTGTATTGGACTCTCTGTGCTTCCTGGAGTTGATTGACTATTTCCTTTCCGATATTAAGGAAGTTTTCAACTATAATCTCTTCAAATATTTTCTCATTCCCTTTCTCTTTCTCCTCTTCTTCTGGGACCCCTATCATTCGAATGTTGGTGCATTTAATGTTGTACCAGAGGTCTCTGAGACTGTCCTCAGTTCTTTTCATTCTTTTTTCTTTATTCTGCTCTGCAGTAGTTATTTCTACTATTTTGTCTTCCAGGTCTCTTATCCGTTCTTGTGCCTCAGTTATTCTGCTATTGATCCCATCTAGAGTATTTTTAATTTCATTTATTGTGTTGCTCATCATTGCTTGCTTCCTCTTTATTTCTTCTAGGTCCTTGTCAAATGTTTCTTGCAATTTGTCTTTTCTATTTCCAAGATTTTGGATCATCTTTACTATCATTATTCTGAATTTTTTTTCATGTAGACTGCCTATTTCCTCTTCATTTTTTAGGTGTGTTGGGTTTTTACCTTGCTCCTTCCTCTGCTGTGTGTTTTTCTGCCTTTTCATTTTGCTTACTATGTTTGGGGTCTCCTTTTTAAGGCTGCAGGTTCATAGTTCTCATTGTTCTTGGTGACTGTCTCCAGTGGCTGAGGTTGGTTCAGTGGGTTGAGTAGGTTTCCTGGTTGGGGGGACTAGTGCCTATGTTCTGGTGGATGAGGCTGGATCTTGTCTTTCTGGTGGGCAGGTCCACGTCTGGTGCTGTGTTCTGGGATGTCGGTAGCCTTTTTATGATTTTAGGCAGACTCTCTGCTAATGGATGGGGCTGTCGTCCTTTCTATTTGTCTGGCATAGGGTGTCCAGCACTGTACGTTGCTGGTCGTTGAGTGCAGCTGCGTCATGGTGTTGAGATGGAGATCTCAGGGAGATTTTCGCCATTTGATATTACGTGGAGCTGGGAGGTCTGTTGTGGACCAGTGTCCTGAAGTTGGTTCTCCCACCTCAGAGACACAGCCTTGATGCCTGGCTGGAACGCCAAGAGGCTTTAATCCACATGGCTCAAAATAAAAGGGAAAAAAAATGGAAAGGAAGGAAGGAAGGGAGGAAGGATGAAAGGAAGAAAGGAAGGAAGGAAGGCAGGAAGATATGAAGGAAGGAAGAAAGGCAGAAAGGAAGGAAGGAAGAAAGGAAGGACGAGAGGAAGGAAGGGAGGAAGAAAGAGAGGAAGGAAGGAAGGAAGAAAGGGAGGAAGGAAGGAAGAAAGGGAGGAAGAAA
>NC_041234.1:38259187-38265089 GCF_002837175.3 Physeter macrocephalus | reverse complement strand
GATAAAATAAAGTTATTAAAATAAAAAATAATTATTAAGAAGAAAAATTTTAGAAAAAAAACAGGTCGGTGAGAACCCCAGGACAAATTGTGAAAGCAAAGCTATAAGACAAAATCTCACACAGCAGCAAACACATACACACTCACAGAAGGAAAAAAGGGAAAATAATAATATATCTTGCTCCCAAAGTCCACCTCCTCAACTTGGGATGATTTGCTGTCTATTCAGGTATTCCACAGATGCAGGGCACTTCAAGTTGATTGTGGAGCTTTAATCTGCTCCTTCTGAGGCTTCTGGGAGAGATTTACCCCTGTCCTCTTTGTTCGCACAGCTCCTGGGGTTCAGCTTTGGACTTGGCCCCGCCTCTGAGCGTAAGTCGCCCGAGGGCGTCTGCTCTACGCTCAGACAGGACGGGGTTAAAGGAGCAGCTGATACGGGGGCTCTGGCTCATGCCGGGGGGAAGGACAGGCATGGATGCGGCGAGGCTGAGCCTGTGGTGGCAGAGGCCGGCCTGATGTTGCACTAGCCCGAGGCGCACCGCGCGTTCTCCCGGGGAAGCTGTCCCTGGATCCCGGGACACCGGCAGTGGCGGGCTGCACAGGCTTCCGGGAGGGGAGGTGTGGTGAGTGACCTGTGCTCACACACAGGCTTCTTGGTGGCAGCAGCAGCAGTCCTAGCATCCCACTCCCGTCTCTCGTGTCCACGCTGACAGCCGCGGCTCGAGCCCGTTTCTGGAGCTCCTTTCTGAGGTGCGCTTAATTCCCTCTCCTCTCGCACCAGTAAACAAAGAGGCAAGAAAAAGTCTCTTGTCTCCTCAGCAGCTCTGCGCCCGTTTCTGGAGCTCCTTTGAGTGGCGTCCTTAAACCCCTCTCCTTGCGCACCAGGAAGCAGAGAGGGAAGAAAAGGTCTCTTACCTCTTCAGAAGCTCCAGACTTCTCCCGGACTACCTTCTGGCTAGCCGTGGTGCACTACTCCATTCAGTATATAGGACTTTAAAGGTGGCATATCAATTTAGTGAGGAATGGCTGAATCATTTATCAAATTGTGTAAAGAATATGTGCCTGATCATATGGGAAAAAATAATAAATTAGATCTTCCCCCATACCATAAATTTAACTTAAATACATCAAATCTCTAAAATATTAGAAACAAATTATGCTGAGTATTTATATTATTGTGCAAAGAGCATAACCCCATACATAACAATAATTCAGGTTTTCAAAATATGTTCATTAACTATTTATGATGGAATGAGGGAAAGATGGCGGAAGAGTAAGACGTGGAGATCACCTTCCTCCCCACAAATACATCAGAAATACATCTACACGTGGAACAACTTCTACAGAACACCCACTTAACGCTGGCCGAAGACCTCAGACCACCCAAAAGGCAAGAAACTCCCCACGTACCTGTGTAGGGCAGAAGAAAAAAAGAATAGACAGAGACAAAAGAATAGGGACTGGACTTGCTCCAGTGGGAGGGAGCTGTGAAGGTGGAAATGTTTCCACACACTAGAAGCCCCTTCGAGGGCCGAGACTGCGGGGGGCAGAGGGAGGAAGCTTCAGAGCCATGGTGGAGAGCACAGCAACAGGGATGCGGAGGGCAAAGTGGAGAGATTCCTGCACAGAGGATCAGTGCCGAGCAGCACTCACCAGCCCGAGAGGCTTGTCTGCTCACCTGCTGGTGTGGGCGGCGTCTGGGATCTGAGGTTCCAGCTTCGGTCGTATGGCAGGGAGAGGATTGGTGACGTGAACACAGCCTGAAGGGTTTAGTGCACCACGGCTAGCTGGGAGGGAGTCCGAGAAAAAGTCTGGATCTGCCGAAGAGGCAAGAGACTTTTTCTTCCCTCTTTGTTTCCTGGTGCAGGAGGAGACGGGATTATGAGCGCTGCTTAAATGAGCTCCAGAGACGGGCGCGAGCCGCGCCTATCATTGCGGACACCAGAGATGGGCGTGAGACGCTAAGACTGCTGCTGGCGCCACCAAGAAGCCTGTGTGCGAGCACAGGTCACTCTCCACACCTCCCATCCTGAGAGCCTGTGCAGCCTGCCACTGCCAGGGTCCCGTGATCCACGGACAAGTTCCCTGGGAGAACGCACTGCGTGCCTCAGGCTGGTGAAACCTCACGCTGGCCTCTGCTGCCACAGGCTTCTGCTGCTGCAGGCTCGCTCACTCCTTGCCGCTCCCTCCCCATGGACTGTGTGAGCCAGAGCCCCCGAATCAGCTGTTCCTTTAACCCTGGCCTGTCTGAGAGAAGATCAGATGCCCCCAGTGACCTATAAGCAGAGGTGGGGCCAAATCCAAAGCTGCATGCCGTGAGCTGTGCGAAAAATGAAGAGAAAGGGAAATTTCTCCCAGCAGCCTCAGGAGCAGCGGATTAAATCTCCACAGTCAACTTGGGTACCCTCCATCGGTGGAAAACATGAATAGACAATGAATAATCCCAAATTGAGGAGGTGGACTTTGAGAGCAAGATATATTATTTTTTCCCCTTTTCCACTTTTTGTGAGTGTGTATGTGTATGCTTCTGTGTGCGATTTCATCTGTATAGCTTTGCTTTCACAATTTGTCCTAGCGTTCTGTCCGTCCTTTTTTTTTTACTTAAAAATTTGTTTTTCCTTAATAATTATTTTTTATTTTAATAATTTTATTTTATTTTATCTTACTTTATTTTATTTTATCCTAATTCATTCATTCATTCATTCTTTCTTTCTTTCTACTTTTTCTCCCTTTTATTATGAGCCGTGTGGATGAAAGTCTCTTGGTGCTGCAGCCAGGAGTCAGTGCTGTGCCTCTGAGGTGGGAGAGCCAACTTCAGGACACTGGTACACAAGAGACATCACAGCTCCACATAATATCAAATGGAGAAAATCTCCCAGAGATCTCCATCTCAACACCAACACCCAGCTTCATTCAACGACCAGCAAGCTACAGTTCTGGACACCCTATTCCAAACAACTAGTAAGACAGGAAAACAAAACCACCCATTAGCTGAGAGACTGCCTAAAATCATAATAAGGCCAAACACAGCCCAAAACACACCAACAGACGTGGACCTGCCCACCAGAAAGACAAGAACCAGCCTCATCCACCAGAACACAGGCACTAGTTCCCTGAACCAGGAATCCCCCACACCACACTGAACAAACTTTAGCCACTGGGGACAGACACCAAAAACAATGGGAACTACAAACCTGCAACCTGGAAAAAGGATAACCCAAACACAGTAAGACAAGCAAAATGAGAAGAAAGAAAAACACAAAGCAGATGAAAGAACAAGATAAAAACCCATTTGACCTAACAAATGAAGAGGAAATAGGCAGTCTACCTGAAAAAGAATTCAGAACAATGATAGTAATGATGATCCAAAATCTTGGAAATAGAATAGAGAAAGTGCAAGAAACATTTAACAAGGACGTAGTAGAACTAAAGAGGAAACAAGCAACAATGAACAACACAATAAATGAAATTAAAAATACTCTAGATGGGATCAATAGCAGAATAACTGAGGGAGAAGAACGGACAAGTGACCTGGAAGATAAAATAGTGGAAATAACTACTGCAGAGCCGAATAAAGAAAAAAGAATGAAAAGAACTGAGGACAGTCTCAGAGGCCTATGGGACAACATTAAACGCATCAACATTCGAATTATAAGGGTCCCCGAAGAAGAAGAGTTAAAGAAGGTACTGAGAAAATATTTGAAGAGATTATAGTTGAAAACATCCCTAATATGGGAAAGGAAATAGTTAATCAAGTCCAGGAAGCACAGAGAGTCCAATACAGGATAAACCCAAGGAGAAACACGCCAAGACACATATTAATGAAACTGTCAAAAATTAAATACAAAGAACACATATTAAAAGCAGCAAGGGAAAAACAACAAATAACACACAAGGGAATCCCCATAAGGTTAACAGCTGATCTTTCAGCAGAAACTCTCCAAGCCAGAAGGGAGTGGCTGGACATATGTAAAGTGATGGAGGAGAAAAACCTACAACCAAGATTAAACTACCCATCAAGGATCTCATTCAGATTTGATGGAGAAATTAAAACCTTTACAGAGAAGCAAAAGCGGAGAGACTTCAGCACCACGAAACCAGCTTTACAACAAATGCAAAAGGAACTGCTCTAGGCAGGAAACACAAGAGAAGGAAAAGACCTACAAGAACAAACCCGAAACAATTAAGTAAATGGTAATAGGAACATACATATCGATAATTACCTTAATGGTAAATGGGTTAAATGTTTTGATCAAAAGGCACAGACTGGCTGAATGCACACAAAAACAAGACCCATATATATGCTGTCTACAAGAGACACACTTCAGACCTAGAGACACATACAGACTGAAAGTGAGGGGATGGAAAAAGATACTCCATGCAAATAGAAATCAAAAGAAAGCTGGATTAGCAATTCTCATATCAGACAAAATAGACTTTAAAATAAAGACTATTTCAAGAGATAAAGAAGGACACTACATAATGATCAAGTGATCGATCCAAGAAGAAGATATAACAATTGTAAATATTTATGCATCCAACATAGGAGCACCTCAATACATAAGGCAAACACTAACAGCCATAAAAAGGGAAATCGACAGTAAAATGTTCATATTAGGGGACTTTAATACCCCATTTTCACCAATGGAGAGATCATCCAAAATGAAAATAAAAAAAGAAACACAAGTTTTAAATGATACATTAAACAAGATTGACTTAATTGATGTTTATAGGACATTCCATTCTAAAACAACAGAATACACATTTTTCTCAACTGCTCATGGAGCATTCTCCAGAATAGATCATATCCTGGGTCACAAATCAAGTCTTGGTAAATTTAAAAAATTGAAATTGTATGAAGTATCTTTTCCGACCAAAGAACTATGAGACTATATATCAACTACAGGAAAAGATCTGTAAAAAAACACAAAGACATGGAGGCTAAACAATACACCATTTAATAACGAAGTGATAACTGAAGAAATCAAAGAGGAAATCAAGAAATACCTGGAAACAAATGACAATAGAGAAATGACGACCCAAATCCTATGGGATGCAGCAAAAGCAGTTCTAAGAGGGAAGTATATAGCAATACAACCCTGCCTTAAGAAACAGGAAACATCTCGAATAAACAACCTAACCTTGCACCTAAAGCAATTAGAGAAAGAAGAACAAAAGAAACCCCAAACTTAGCAGAAGGAAAGAAATCATAAAGATCAGATCAGAAATAAATGGAAAAGAAATGAAGGAAATTATATCAAAGAACAATGAAACTAAAAGCTGGTTGTTTTAAAAAATGAACAAATTTGATAAACCATTAAGCAGACTCATGAAGAAAAAAAGGGAGAAGACTGAAATCAACAGAATTAGAAAAGAAAAAGGAGAAGTAACAAGTGACACTGCAGAAATACAAAAGATCATCAGAGATTACTACAAGCAACTCTATGCCAATAAACTGGAAAACCTTGAAGAATAGGACAATTTCTTACAAATGCACAACGTGCCAACACTGAATTAGGAAGAAATAGAAAATAAGGACAGATGAATCACAAGCAATGAAATTGAAACTGTGGAGTAGTAGGAGGCAAGATGGCGGAAGAGTAAGATGCGGAGATCACCTTCCTCCTCACAGATACATCAGAAATACAGCTACACGTGGAACTTCTCCTATAGAACACTCACCGAACGCTGGCAGAAGACCTCAGACCTCACAAAAGGCAAGAAACCCCCCACGTACCTGGCTGTGTGGATTAAAGGCTCTTGGCGCTCCAGCCAGGCGTCAGGGCTCTGTCTCTGAGGTGGGAGAACCAACCTCAGGACACTGGTCCACAAGAGACCTCCCAGGTCCACGCAATATCAAACGGTGAAAATCTCCCAGAGATCTCCAACTCAACACCAAGACC
>NC_041234.1:38252946-38254725 GCF_002837175.3 Physeter macrocephalus | reverse complement strand
TGGGCATATACCCTGAGAAAACCATAATTCAAAAAGAGTCATGTACCAAACTGTTCATTGCAGCTCTATTTACAATAGGCAGGACATGGAAGCAACCTAAGTGTCCATCAACAGATGAATGGATAAAGAAGATGTGGCACATATATACAATGGAATATTACTCAGCCATAAAAAGAAATGAAACTGAGTTATTTGTAATGAGGTGGATAGACCTGGAGTCTGTCATACAGAGTGAAGTAAGTCAGAAGGAGAAAAACAAATACTGTATGCTAACACATATATATGGAATCTAAGAAAAAAAAATGTCATGAAGAGATTAGTGGTAGGACGGGAATAAAACACAGACCTACTAGAGCATGGACTTGAGGACATGGGGAGGGGGAAGGGTAAGCTGTGACGAAGTGAGAGAGTGGCAGGGACATATATGCACTACCAATTGTAAATTAGATAGCTAGTGGGAAGTGGCCGCATAGCACAGGGAGATCACCTCTGTGCTTTGTGACCATGAGAGGGGTGGGATAGGGAGGGAGGGAGGGAGGGAGACGCAAGAGGGAAGAGATATGGGAACATATGTATATGTATAACTGATTCACTTTGTTGTAAAGGAGAAACTAACACACTATTGTAAAACAGTTATACTCCAATAAAGATGTTAAAAAAAAATAGAAATTGAAACTGTGATTAAAAATTTTCAAACAAACAAATGCCCAGGACCAGATGGCTTCACAGGCGAATTCTATGAAACAGTTAGAGAAGAGCTAACACCTATCCTTCTCAAGCTCTTCAAAAACATAGCAGAGGGAGGAACACTCCCAAACTCATTCTATGAGGCCACCATCACCCTGATACCAAAACTAGACAAAGATGTCACAAAGAAAGAAAACTACAGGCCAATATTACTGATGAACATAGATGCAAAAATTCTCAACAAAATACTAGCAAACAGAATCCAGCAGCACATTAAAAGGGTTATACACCATGATCAAGTGGGGTTTATTCCAGGAATACGAGGCTTCTTCAGTATACGCAAATCAATCAACGTGATACACCATATTAACAAATTGAAGGAGAAAAATCATATGATCATTTCAATAGATGCAGAGAAAGTTTTCAACAAAATTCAACATCCATTTATGATAAAACAGTGCAGAAAGTAGGCATAGAGGGAACTTTCCTCAACATAATAAAGGCCATATATGAAAACCCGCAGCCAACATCGTCCTCAATGGTGAAAAACTGAAACCATTTCCACTAAGATCAAGAACAAGACAAGGTTGCCCACTCTCACAACTATTATTCAACATAGTTGTGGAAGTTTTAGCCACAGCAAACAGAGAAGAAAAGAAATAAAAGGAATCCAAATTGGAAAAGAAGAAGTAAAGCTGTCACTGGTTGCAGATGACATAATACTATACATAGAGAATCCTAAGGATGCTACCAGAAAAGTACTACAGGTAATCAATGAATGTGGTAAAGTTGCAGGGTACAAAATTAATGCACAGAAATCTCTGGCATTCTTATACACTAATGATGAAAAATCTGAAAGTGAAATTAAGAAACCACTCCCATTTACCACTGCCACAAAAAGAATAAAATATCTAGGAATAAACCTACCTAAGGAGACAAAAGACCTGTATGGAGAAAATTATAAGACACTGATGAAAGAAATTAAAGATGATATAAATAGATGGAGAGATATACCATGTTCTTGGATTGGTAGAATCAACATTGCGAAAATGACTCTACTACCCAAAGCAATCTACAGATCGAATGCAATCC
>NC_041234.1:38252381-38252446 GCF_002837175.3 Physeter macrocephalus | reverse complement strand
AAGCAATCTACAGAGTCAATGCAATCCCTATCAAACTACCACTGGCATATTTTACAGAACTAGAA
>NC_041234.1:38247464-38248036 GCF_002837175.3 Physeter macrocephalus | reverse complement strand
AAATATAGATCAATGGAACAGGATAGTAAGCCCAGAGATAAACCCACACACATATGGTCACCTTATCTTTGATAAAGGAGGCAAGAATATACAGTGGAGTAAAGACAGCATCTTCAATAAGTGGTGCTAGGAAAACCTATCTAGGTGGGGTAGGGAGCTGATATCCCTGAGCTATCTGGCTGCTTCCTCGTACTATTTTACATTTGGTATTATACATGAGTCCATGGTATGCTCTCATTTTGTCACAGCTTATCCTGCCCTGTCACCATGTCCTATAGTCCACTCTCTACATCCTGCCCTGCCCCCAGGCTCTTCAGAACTTTTTTTTCCCTTTTTTTTAGATTCCATATATATGTGTTAGCATACTGTTTTTGTCTTTCTCTTTCTCACTTACTTCACTCTGCATGACAGACTCTAGGTCCATCCACCTAACTACAAATTACTCAATTTCATTTCTTTTTACACCGGAGTACTATTCCATGGTATATATGTGCCACTTCTTCTTTATCCATTCATCTGTCAATGGACACTTAGGTTGCTTCCATGTCCTGGCTATTGTAAATAGAGCTGCA
>NC_041234.1:38243651-38247303 GCF_002837175.3 Physeter macrocephalus | reverse complement strand
TTTACAATGGTGTGTTAGTTTCTGCTTTACAACAAAGTGAATCAGTTATACATATACATATGTTCCCATATCTCTTTCCTTTTGCATCTCCCTCCCTCCACCCTCCCTATCCCACCCCTCTAGGTGGTCACAAACCACCTAGCTGATCTCCCTGTGCCATGCGGCTGCTTCCCACTAGCTATCCACCCTACGTTTGGTAGTGTATATATGTCCATGCCACTCTCTCACTTCATCACATCTTACCTTTCACCCTCCCAATATCCTCAATCCATGCTCTAGTAGGTCTGTGTTTTATTCCCGTCCTACCCATAGGCGCTTCATGACTTTTTTTCCTTAGATTCCATATGTAAGTGTTAGTATACGGTATTTGTTTTTCTCCTTCTGACTTACTTCACTCTGTATGACAGACTCCATGTCCATCCACCTCACTACAAATAACTCATTTTCGTTTCTTTTTTGTCTGAGTAATATTCCATTGTATATATGTGCCACATCTTCTTTATCCATTCACCTGTTGATGGACACTTAAGTTTCTTCCATATTCTGGCTATTGTAAATAGAGCTGCAATGAACATTTTGGTACATGACTCTTTTTGAATTATGGTTTTCTCAGTGTATATGCCCAGTAACGGTATTGCTTGGTCGTATGGTAGTTCTATTTGTAGTTTTTAAATGTACCTCCGTACTGTTCTCCATAGTGGCTGTATCAATTTATATTCCCACCAACAGTGCAAGAGGGTTCCCTTCTCTCCACACCCTCTCCAGCATTTATTGCTTGTGGATTTTTTTGATGATGGCCATTCTGAATGGTGTGAGGTGATACCACATTGTAGTTTTGATTAGCATTTCTCTAATGATTAGTAATGTGGAGCATCCTTTCATGTGTTTTCTGGCAATCGGTATACCTTCTCTGGAGAAATGTCTATTTAGATCTACTGTCCATTTTTGGATTGGATTGATTGTTTTTTTGATATTGAGCTGCATGGGCTGCTTGTAAATTTTGGACATTAATACTTTGTCAGTTGCTTCATTTGCAAATATTTTCTCCCATTCTGAGTGTTCTCTTTTTGTTTGGTTTATGGTTTCCTTTGCTGTGCAAAAGATTTTAAGTTTCGTTAGGTCCTCTCATTTATTATTATTATTTTTGGTACGTGGGCCTCTCACTGCTGCAGCCTCTCCCACTGTGGAGCACATGCTTTGGACGCACAGGCTCAGCAGCTATGGCTCATGGGCCCTGCCCCTCCACGGCATGTGGGATCCTCCCAGACGGGGGCATGAACCCACGTCCCCTGCATCAGCAGGCAGACTCTCAATCACTGTGCCACCACGGAAGCCCTATTTTTGTTTTTATTTCCATTTCTCTAGGAGGTGGGTCAAAAAAGATATTGTTGTGTTTTATGTCATAGAATGTTCTGCGTATGTTTTTCGCTAAGAGTTTGATAGTGTCTGGCCTTACATTTAGGTCTTTAATCAATTTTGAGTTTATTTTTGAGTATGGTGTTAGGGAGTGTTCTAATTTCATTCTTTTACATGTAGCTTTCCCGTTTTCCCAGCTCCATATATTGAAGAGGCTCTCTATACTCCAGTGTATATTCTTGCCTCCTTTATCAAAGTTAAGGTGACCATATGCGCGTGGGTTTATCTGTGGGCTTTCTATCCTGTTCCATTGATCTATATTTCTGTTTTTATGCCAAGACCATGCTGTCTTCATTACTGTAGCTTTGTAGTATAGTCTGAAGTCGGGAGCCTGATTCCTCCATCTCCGTTTGTATTTCTCAAGATTGCTTTGGCTATTCGGCATCTTTTGTGTTTCCATATAAATTGTGATAATTTTTGTTCTAGTCCTGTGAAAAATGCCATTGATTGTTTCATAGGGACTGCATTGAATCTGTAGATTGCTTTGGGTTGTATAATCATTTTCACAATATTGATTCTTCCAATCCAAGAACATGTTATATCTCTCCATGTGTTTGTAGCATCTTTAATTTCTTTCATCAGTGTCTTATAATTTTCTGCAAACAGGTCTTTTGTCTCCTTAGGTAGGTTGTTCCTAGGAATTTTATTCTTTTTTTTGCAGTGGTAAATGGGAATGTTTCATCAATTCTCTTACAGATATTTCATCATTCGTGTATAGGAATTCAAGAAATATCTGTGCATTATTTTTATATCATGCTACTTTACCAAATTTATTGATTAGCTCTAGTAGTTTTCTGGTAGCATCTTTAGGATTCTCTATGTATTGTGTCATGTCATCTGCAAAGAGTGACAGCTTTACTTCTTTTCCTATTTGGATTCCTTTTATTTCTTTTTCTTCTCTGATTGCTGTGGCTAAAACTTCCACAACTATGTTGAATAATAGTTGTGAGAGTGGACAACCTTGTCTTGTCTCGTATATTAGAGGAAAAATTTTGGTTTTTCATCATTGAGAATGATGTTGGCTGTGGGTTTGTCAAATATGGCATTGAATATGTTGAGGTAATTTCCCACTATGCCTATATTCTGGAGGGTTTTTATCATAAATAGGTGTTGAATTGTGTCAAAAGTTTTTTCTGCCTCTATTGAGAAGTTCATATGGTTTTTCTTTTTCAATTTGTTAATATGGTTTATCACATTGATTGATTTGCATATTTTGAAGAATACTTGAATTACTTGGATAAACTCCACCTCATTTGGTGTATGATCCTTTTAATGTGCTGTTGGATTCTGTTTGCTAGTATTACGATTAGGATTTTTACATCTTTGTGCATCAGTGATATTGGACTGTAGTTTTCTTTCTTTGTGACATCTTTGTCTGTATTTTTAATCAGGGTGTTGGTGGCCTCATAGAATGAGTTTGGTAGTGTTCCTCCCTTTGCTATATTTTGGAAGATTTTGAGATGTATAGGTGTTAGCTCTTCTCTAAATGTTTGAAGGAATTCGCCTGTGCAGTCACCTGGTCCTAGGTTTTTGTTTCTTGGAAGATACTTAATTACAGTCTCAATTTCAGTACTTCTGATTGGTCTCTTTATTATTATTTCTTTTTTTTAACATCTTTATTGGAGTATAACTGTTTTACAATAGTGTGTTAGTTTCTCCTTTACAAAAAAGTGAATCAGTTATACATATACATATGTTCCCATATCTCTTCCCTCTTGCATCTCCCTCCCGCCCACCCTACCTATCCCACCCCTCTCGGTGGTCACAAAGCACAGAGGTGATCTCCCTGTGTTATGTGGCAGCTTCCCACTAGCTATCTAATTTACATTTGGTAGTGTATATATGTTCCTGCCACTCTCTCACTTCGTCACAGCTTACCCTTCCCCCTCCCCATGTCCTCAAGTCCATGCTCCAGTAGGTCTGTGTTTTATTGCCATTCTACCACTAATCTCTTCATGACATTTTTTTTCTTAGATTCCATATATATGTGTTAGCATACGGTATTTGTTTTTCTCCTTCTGACTTACTTCACTCTGTATGACAGACTCCAGGTCTATCCACCTCATTACAAATAACTCAGTTTCATTTCTTTTTATGGCTGAGTAATATTCCATTGTATATATGTGCCACATCTTCTTTATCCATTCATCTGTTGATGGACACTTAGGTTGCTTCCATGTCCTGCCTATTGTAAATAGAGCTGCAATGAACAGATGAATGGATAAAGAAGATGTGG
>NC_041234.1:38239360-38240109 GCF_002837175.3 Physeter macrocephalus | reverse complement strand
CAGGTCCACGTCTGCTGGTGTGTTTGGGGATGTTGGTAGCCTTATTATGATTTTAGGGAGCCTCTCTGTTAATGGACGGGGCTGTAGACCTGTCTTGCTCTTTGTTGGGGATAGGATGTCCAGCACTGTTCGTTGCTGGTCCTTGAGTGAAGCCGAGTCTTGGTGTTGAGATGGAGATCTCTGGGAGATTTTCACCATTTGATATTGCGTGGAGCTGGGAGGTATCTTGTGGACCAGTGTCCTGAGGTTGGTTCTCCCACTTCAGAGACACAGCCCTGATGCCTGGCTGGAGTGCCAAGAGCCTTTAATCCACACAGCTCAAAATAAAATGGAGAAAAAACAGAAAGAAAATTAAAGGAAGGAAGGATGGAGGGAGGGAAGGAAGGAAGGAAGAAGGAAAGGAAGGGAGGAAGGAAGAAAGGAAGGAAAAATGAAGGAAGGAAGCAAGAAAGGAAGGAAGGAAGGAAGGAGGAAAGGAAAAAAGGGAGGAAGGAAGAGAGGAAGGAAGGAAGGGAGGAAGAAAAGGAGGAAGAAAGGAAGGAAGGAAGGGAGGAAAGAAAGGGAGAAGACAAAATAAAGTAGGATAAAGTATAGTTATTAAAATAAAAAATAATTATTAGAAGAAAAATTTCTATTAAAAAAAAGGGTCGGTTTAATCCTAGGACAAATGGTGAAAGCAAAGCTATACAGACAAAATCTCACACAGCAGCAAACACATACACACTCACAAAAAGATAAAAGGGGAAAAT
>NC_041234.1:38220436-38239023 GCF_002837175.3 Physeter macrocephalus | reverse complement strand
AAAAAATAATTATTAAGAAGAAAAATTTCTATTAAAAAAAAGAAAAAAGAAAAAACAAAAAACAAAACAAAAAAAAATGGGTTGGACTAACCCTAGGACAAATGGTGGAAACAAAGCTATACAGACAAAATCTCACACAGCAGCACACACATACACACTCACAAAAAGAAAAAAGGGGAAAATAATAGTATATCTTGCTCCCAAAGTCCACCTCCTCAACTTGGGATATTTCGCTATCTATTCAGGTTTTCCACAGATGCAGGGCACTTCAAGTTGATTGTGGAGCTTTAATCCGCTGCTTCTGAGGCTGCTGGGAGAGACCTCCCCCTTTCCTCTTTGTTCCCACAGCTCCTGGTGTTCAGCTTTGGACTTGGCCCCGCCTCTGCGTGTAAGTCGTCCGAGGGCGTCTGCCCTTCACTCAGACAGGACGGGGTTAAAGGGTCAGCTGATTCGGGGGCTCTGGCACAGGCCGGGGGGAGGGAGGGGCACGGATGCAGGGCGAGCCTGTGGCGGCAGAGGCCGGCGTGACGCTGCACCGGCCTGAGGCGTCCGCGCGTTCTCCCGGGTAAGCTGTCCCTGGATCCCGGGATCCCACCTCAGAGACAGAGCCCTGACGCCTGGCTGGAGCGCCAAGAGCCTTTAATCCACACAGCTCAAAATAACAGGGAGAAAAAATAGAAAGTAAAGAAAAGGAAGGAAGGAAGGAAGGAAGGAAGGAGGGAGGGAAGGAAGGAAAGAAGAAGGGAAGGAAGGAAGGGAGAAAGAAAGGAAGGGAGGAAGGAAGAAAAGAAAGGAAGGAAAAATGAAGGAAGGAAGCAAGAAAGGAAGGAAGGAAGGAAGGAGGAAAGGAAAAAAGGGAGGAAGGAAGAGAGGAAGGAAGGAAATCCCCTCTCCTTGCGCCCCAGGAAGCAAAGAGGCAAGAAAAAGTCTCCGACAGCCGCGGCTCAAGCCCGTTTCTGGATCTCCTTTACGCAGTGCCCTTAATCCCCTCTCCTTGCGCCCCAGGAAGCAAAGAGGCAAGAAAAAGTCTCCTGTCTCTTCGGCCACTTCGCGTCCCGTTTCTGGAGCTCCTTTACGCGGTGCGCTTAATCCCCTCTCCTCTCGCAGCAGGAGACAAAGAGGCAAGGAAAAGTCTCTTGTCTCTTTGGTAGCTCTGCGCCCGTTTCTGGAGCTCCTTTAAGCAGCGCGCTTATACCCCTCTCCTCGCGCACCAGGGATCCGACTGAAGCCCAAGGCTCAGCTCCCGGCCCCAGCCCGCCCCGCGGGTGAGCAGACAAGCCTCTCGGGCTGGTGAGTGCCGGTCGGCACCGATCCTCTGTGCGGGAATCTCTCCGCTTTGCCCTCCACACCCCGCTGCTGCTCTCTCCTCTGAGGCTCCGGAGCTTCCCCCTCTGCCACCCGCAGTCTCCGCCCACGAAGGGGCTTTTAGTGTGTGGGAACCTTTCCTCCTTCACGGCTCCCTCCCACTGGTGCAAGTCCCGTTCCTATTCTTTGTCTCTGTTTATTCTTTTTCTTTTGCCCTACCCAGGTACGTGGGGAGTTTCTTGCCTTTTGTGAGGTCTGAGGTCTTCTGCCAGCGTTCGGTGGGTGTTCTATCGGAGAAGTTCCACGTGTAGCTGTATTTCTGATGTATCTGTGAGGAGGAAGGTGATCTCCGTGTCTTTCTCTTCCGCCATCTTGACTCGATCTACTTGGTCTGTTTATATTTTCTATCTCTTGCTGGTTCAGTCTTGGAAGTTTGTGCTTTTCTTAGAATTTGTCCATTTGTTCCAGGTTGGTCCATTTTATTGGCATATAGTTGTTTGTAGTAATCTTTTATGATCCTATGTATTTCTGCAGTGTCAGTTGTTACTTCTCCTGTTTCATTTCTAAATCTATTGATCTGAGTCTTCTCCCTTTTTTTCTTCATGACTGTGGCTAATGGTTTATCAAATTTGTTTATGTTCTTAAAGTACCACCTTTTAGTTTTATTCATTTTTGCTATAGTTTCGTTCATTTATTTTTCATTTATTTATGATCTGATCTTTATGATTTCTTTCCTTCTGCTAGCTTTGCGGGTTTTTGGTTCTTTCTCTAATTGCTTCAGGTGTAAGGTTAGGTTGTTCATTTGAGGTGTTTTTTGTTTCTTGAGGTAGGATTTTATTGCTATAAACTTTCCTCTTAAAACTGTTTTGCTCCATCCCATAGGTTTTGGGTCGTCCAGTTTTCGTTGTCATTTGTTTCTCGGTATTTTTTGATTTCCTCTTTGATTTCTTCAGTGATCTCTTGGTTATTAAGTTTGTTGTTTAGTTGTTTAGCCTCCATGTGTTTGTATTTTTTACAGATTTTTTTCTGTAATTGATATCTAGTATTATAGCACTGTGGTCGGAAAAGATACTTCATATGATTTCAATTTTCTTAAATCTACCAAGGCTTGATTTGTGACCCAAGTTATGATCGATCCTGGAGAATATTCCATGAGAATTTGAGAAGATTGTTTATTGTGTTATTTTGGGATGAAATGTCCTATAAATATCAATTTAGTCCATCATCTTTAATGTATAATTTAAAGCTTGTGTTTCCTTTTTTATTTGTTATTTTGAATGATTTGTCCTTTGCTGAATGTGGGGTGTTAAAGTCCTCTACTATGATTGTGTTACTGTTGATTTCCCATTTTACGGCTGTTAGCATTTGCCTTACTTATTGAGGTGCTCCTATGTTGGATGCATAAATGTTTACAATTTTTATATCTTCTTCTTGGCTTGATCCCTGGATCATTTTCTAGTGTCCTTCTTTGTCTCTTTTTATATTCTTTATTTTAAAGTCTATTTTGTCTCATATGAGAATTGCTATTCCAGCTTTTTTTGATTTCCATTTACATGGAATACCTTTTTCCATCACTTCACTTTCAGTCTGTAGGTGTCCCTATGTGTGAAGTGGGTCTCTTTTGGACAGCATATGTAAGGGTCTTGTTTTTGTGTCCATTCAGCCTGCCTATGTCGTTTGGTTGGCATACTTAATCCATTTATGCTTTAGGTAATTATCTTTATGCATATTCCTGTTACTATTTTCTTAATTGTTTCAGGTTTGTTATTGTAGGTCTTTTCCTTCTCTTGTGTTTCCTGCCTAGAGAAGTTCCTTTAGCATTTGTTGTAAAGCTGGTTTGGTGGTGCTGAATTCTCTTAGCTTTTGCTTGACTGTAAAGTTTTTAATTTCTCCATCAAATCTGAATAAGGTCTTTGCTGGTTAGAGTAATCTTGGTTGTAGGTTTTTCTCCTTCATCACTTTAAATATGTCCTGCCACTCCCTTCTGGCTTGCAGAGTTTCTGCTGAAAGTTCAGCTGTTAACCTTATGGGGATTCCTTTGCATGTTATTTGTTGTTTTTCCCTTTTTGCTTTTAATATGTTTTGTTTGTCTTTAATTTTTGATAGTTTGATTAACATGTGTCTTGGCATGTTTCTCCTTGGATTTATCCTGTATGGGACTCTCTGTGCTTCCTGGACTTGATTAACTATATCCTTTCCCATATTAGGGAAGTTTTCAACTGTAATCTCTTCCAATATTTTCTCAGTCCCTTTCTTTTTCTCTTCTTCTTCTGGGACCCCTATAATTCGAATGTCCTTGCCTTTAATGTTGTCCCAGAAGTCTCTAAGTGTGTACTCAAATCTTTTCATCTTTTTCTTTATTCTGCTGTGCAGTAGTTATTTCAAGTATTTTACCTTCCAGGTTACTTATCCGTTCTTCTGCCTCAGTTAATCTGCTATTGCTTCCTTTTAGAGAATTTTTAATTTTATTTAGTGTGTTGTTCATCATTGTTCAATTGTTCTTTAGTTCTTCTAGGTCCTTGTTAAACTTTTCTTGTATTTTCTCCATTGTATTTCCAAGATTTTGGATCACCTTTACTATCATTTCTCTGAATTCTTCTTCAGGTAGCCTGCCTATTTCCTCTTCATTTGTTTATTCTGTGGGTTTTTACCGTGCTCCTTCATCTGCTGTGTTTCTCTGTATTCTCATTTTGCTAAACTTACGCTGTTTGTGGTCTCCTTTTTGCAGGCCACAAGTTTGTAGTTCCCATTGTTTTTGGTGTCTGCCCCCAGTGACTAAGTTTGGTTCAGTGGGTTGTGTAGGCTTCCTGCTAGAGGGGAGTAGTGTCTGTGTTCTGGTGGATGAGGCTGGATCTTGTCTTTCTGGTGGGCAGGACCACGTCTGGTGGTGTGTTTTGGGGTGTCTGTTACCTTATTATGATTTTAGGCAGCCTCTCTTCTAATGGTTTGGGTTGTGTTCCTGTCTTGGTAGTTGTTTGGCATAGGTTGTCCTGCACTGTAGCTTGCTGTTCATTGAGTGGGGTTCGGTCTTAGTGTTGAGATGGAGACCTTTGGGAGAGCTTTCACTGTTTGCCATTACATGGAGCCAGGAGGTCTCTGGTTCGACAATGTCCTGAACTCCACTCTCCCACCTGAGAGGCACAGGCCTGACACCCTGCCAGAGCACCAAGACCCTGTCAGCCACACGGTCAGAAGAAAACGGAGAAAAATATCAAGAAACAAAGAAAAAATAGAATAAAATAATTAGATAATTAAAATAAAAATTAAAAAAAATTAAAAAGAAAAAAAAAGGAAGGAGATAAAGAAGAGAGCCACCAAACCAAAAAACAAATCCACCAATTTTAACAAGTGTTGAAAACTATGTTTTAAAACAACAAAATCCAAATAACGGACAGACTGAACTGTAGGACAAATGGTGAAAGCAAAGCTCTACAGACAAAATCAGAGAGAAGCATACACCTACCTACTCACAAAAAGAGAAAAAGAAAATATATATATATATCTATATATATATATATAATAAATAAAGAGGAATAGAGCAACCAAATCAATAAACAAATCTACCAATGATAATAAACTCTAAATAATAAACTAAGATAAACATAAAACCAGAAGCAAATTAGATGCAGAAAGCAAACCTCAAGTCTATGGTTGCTCCCAAAACCCACCACCTTAATTTTGGGATTATTCGTTGTCTATTCAGGTATTCCAGAGATTCAGGGTACATCACATTTGTGGAGATTTAATCTGCTACTCCTGAGGCTGCTGGGAGAAATTTCCCTTTCTCTTCTTTGTTTGCACAGCTCCTGGGGTTCAGCTTTGGATTTGGCCCCGCCCTTACATGTAAGTTGCCTGAGGGCATCTGTTCCTTTCGGGATGTCTGAGGTCTTCTGCCAGCGTTCAGTAGGTGTTCTGTAGGAGTGGATCCACATGTAGATGTGTTTCTGATGTATTTGTGGGGAGAAAGGTGATCTCCACGTCTTACTCCTCTGCCATCTTAAAGGTCTCGACAGGCTGATACCTTTATGCTGCTTCACAAGCATCCTCACTCCTCCTCAGAGTTCCTTTTATATTTTCTCATGCTTCTAGTCTGGAGAGTCCTGGACTGTTTCCCAGGAAGGCATCCTTGGGCTGAGCCTTATTTTTTATTTTTTTGGCCACCCCACACAGCATATGGGATCTTAGTTCCCCATCCACGGATTGAACTTGTGCACTCCACAGTGGAAGCACAGAGTCTCAACCCCTGGACCACCAGGGAAGTTTGTAACAATTTTTAATTGTACATTTATATATACTTAATATGCAATCATCATCACCGCCCATCCCCAAGAATTTTTCATCTTCCCAAACTGAAACTCTGTATTCATAAAGCAATAACTCCGTATCCCTCCCTCCCACCCAGCTCCTGAAAAGCACCATTTTCCTTTCTGTTTCTATGAATTGGCCTACTCTAAGTACCTCATATCAGTAGAATCATACAATATTTTTCTTTTTGTGTATAGCTTATATCACTTGGCATAACTCCTCAAGTTTCATCCATGTTGTAGCAATGTACCACAATGCCTTTCCTTTTTAAATTGTGGTAAGATATGCACAACATAAAATTAACTATTTCATCATTTCTAACTCTACAGTTTAGTAGTGTTAAGTATATTCATATTGTTGTGCAATCAATCTCCAAAATCCTTTTCATCTTGCAAAACTAAAATTCTATGCACATTAAAAATCAATTCATTTACCTGTATCCTGAGCCACTGGCAGACACCATTTCACTTTGTGTTTCTATAAGATTGACAACTCTGGATACCTATATAAGTATAATCATATGGTATTTGTATTTTTGTGATGTGATTGGCATATTTCACTTATCATAATGTCCTCAAGGTTCATTCATATTGTAGCATGTGACAGGATTTCCTTCCTCTTTAAAAAGTTATTTTTATGTAAAGGCTTTATTTTTTTAGAGCAGTTTTAGGTTCACAGAAAAATTAAATATAAAGTACAGAGTGCCCATATATCCCCACCCTAACACTTGCATAGACTCATTCATCAACAAGTTCACTCACCAACGTGGTGCATTTGTCACAACTTATGAATCTAAATTGACCCATTATAGTCCATAATTTATACTAGGATTCTCTCCAGGTGTTTTACATTCTGTGGGTTTTGACAAATGTATAAGGACATGTGTACATCATTATATTATTGTACAGAGTATTTACACCGCACTAAAATCCTCTGTGCTCCACCTATTCATCCCTCCTCTCCTCATGACAGACTCTTAACAACCACTGATCTTTTTACTGACTCCATAGATTTGCTTTATACTGAGTATCATGTAGTTGGAATCATGCAATATGTAGCCTATCCAGATTGGCTTTTTTCACTTAATAATATGCATTTAAGTTTCTTCCATGTCTTTTCATGGCTCGATAGCTCATTTATTTTTATTGCTGAATAATATTCCATTGTTTGGATGTACTACAGTTTATAAATCCATTTACCTACTGAAAGACATCTTGGATGCTTCAAGTTTTGGCAATTATAAATAAAGCTGCCATAAATATCTTTGTGCATCCTTTTGTTTGGATATAAGTTTTCAATTCTTTCAGTAAATACTATGGGCACAATTGCTGAACTGTAGAAAAGAGTTGGATTAGTTTTGTAAGAAATCACAAACTGCTGACAAAAGCAGTGGTACAATTTTGCATTCCAATAGCAATGAATTAGAGTTCCTGTTGCTCTCCATATCCTAGCCAGCATTAGCTACTTTCAGTGTTCTGGATTTTGGTCATGCTAATAGTTGTGCATGGTATCTGATTGTTGCTTAAATTTATATTTCCCTGATGACATATGATGTGGAGCATTTTTTCATATGCTTCTTTGTCATGTGTATATCATCGTTGGTGCTGTGTCTGATAAACTTTTTGGCTTATTTTTTAATCAAGTTGTTTGCTGTCTTATTGGTGAGTTATAAGAATTCTCTGTATTGTTGAATAACATTACTTGATCATGTGTTTTATTATTATTTTTTCTTTTGGCTACCTCTAAATTTCTTTAAAGTAACATAGGTTTATAACATTGTATAAATTTCACGTATACAATACTATATTTCAGCTTCTTTATACACTATAGCCTGATCACCACAAAAACTTCAGTTTTCATTTGTCACCATACAGTTGACCACTTTACCAATTTCGTCTTCCCCCATCCCCCTTCCCCTATGGTAACCACTAATCTGTTTTCTGTATCTATATGTCTAATTTTGTTTGTTCACTCAGGAGCAGACCAATCAACCTGTGCTCAAGCAGCAGCTCAGCCAATCAGACCATGTGTCTCTAGCATCTAGGCCTGGTCATTCCCCCTAAACTAAGGGATTTACAACACAATAGAGCCCATGTTCCCAGTTGAAGGCCTATTTCAGGTGGACAATCTCTCAGCCCAGGGAAGGGGTCGAGTCTATGGACCACGTCCCATGCCTGGAGGTTCCGGTGATTCTGAATTGGAAAAAAGCCTGGAAAGGTCAATATCAGAGTGAGTTTATTAGTCCTCACCCACTTCCTCCAAATTCCGCCCTATTGGTGCAAGGGCAAATATATTCTTTGTACTTTTTTTTTTTTTTTTGTGGTACACGGGCCTCTCACTGTTGTGTCCTCTCCCGTTGCGAAGCACAGGCTCCAGACACGCAGGCTCAGTGGTCATGGCTCACGGGCCTAGCCGCTCCATGGCATGTGGGATCTTCCCAGACTGGGGCACGAACCCGTGTCCCCTGCATCGGCAGGCAGACTCTCAACCACTGCGTCACCAGGGAAGCCCCTTTGTACTTTTTTTTAAACTGTTTGGGAGTAGGAGCTCCTTTAAAACATCCAAAGAAAGTGTGGACCTTATCCCTTAATAAGCACACATTCACAGGTGCACACCATTCTGCTTCACCTTCATGAGGATGTTTTGTGACCTTTCTCCCTCTTACAGGCCCAAACTTCACCCAGGTTCTGATTCCCTAGTGAAGGGGTGCAGGCGGCCCCATCCAAGCACCACTGCATTTTCAGATTTATTCACTGTGCTGGCATGAGGAAAGAGCCTATACGAAGAGAGGACCTCAAGGCCTGCCAAAACCCTGGGAGAAGAGCAGAGCAGTCAGGGTAAGGCAACTGGTTTCTGAACAGTCTTTGCAGAGGAAAGACACATTTAAAAGGCTAGTGCATTAGGTTACCTCATTGTTTAATCCAACAAATAGTCAAGCTTTCCCTTTTCTGCATTATAGCCATGGCTCCCGCCACCCCCACTCTGCAAAGTATTCAGAACTCATGGTGGATGGGATTTACCATGTCCATGTGACATTCCATCACATGGGTATATCTTGGTTTACCTTGCGACTTCCTTCATGTTGAGCTATCCCAAGGCAGTACCATTGTAAGTAACTGTGCAGAATATCTTTGGGCACAAACGTGCTGTGCATCTCAGAGTGGTTTTTGCTTTTGTTTTGTTTTTTAAGATAGAGCTCCTTAGGGGGGGCTTATTGGGACAAAGCCTGTGATTGTTTTTGAAGTACCTGGTTTACATGGTACTTTAAAACTAACCTAGGCCTGCTTTTCTCCTTCCTCTATTGTCCTAAGGCTTTTATAGGGCCAGTATGTGGTAATTTGTATTTTTTGGTCTTAGATCTGTTGTCCTGCCTGCTCTTGTGATTGAGATATAATGAAGTAGTTAGAACACATTCCTTCACATTTGTCCAATTGTGGAAAAGCTTTAACTCTATTGAAATGGCCTCTAATAATAGATGGTGTGGCAAAACAGAGAAAAGAGAAAGTGCAGGGTGTGAATTCAGTTTCTGTAACAGGGAAGAACAAAATCTGACTCCATGTTAGATCTGTTTCTTTTACTTTGACATTTGCTTTCCATTGTTTTTGTTCTGTCTACAGCTATAGGCATACATAATGGCCTGCCTTGGGGAACCCTGCCCCTCTGCCTGAATGTTAAACTAAAGTGCCTTTGTTCATCTCACAGGGAAATACCCTGACCCTGCCCTCCTGTGAATGTCTGCAGAAAAAAAGAAATTATCACTTCCCTTCCCCCAGGCTGGCCAAAACCAGGAGATATTTTTCAAGACTTATGTCCTTTTTACTTTACTTCCTCACTGCTTCCCCTCTCTGTTCTATGAAAGAAATTAGTATCCAGACTCTGACAAGATGGTACTCTAGGACACTAGTCCTCCATCATCTCAGATGCCTGGCTTTCTGAATAAAGTTGCTATTTATTGGCCTGTCGTTTGGCGAGCAAAGCAAGCTTAGACTCAGTAACATTTCCAGGTGAGAGTGTGACCCAGGAGGACTCTGCTTCAGGACACTCATAAAACGTCCCCCTTTTGAATGAGGACCATCTTTTCAGCCTGGCATATAATGCTCTTGATGACCTGGGTCCTTTCTCCCTTTTCAGCTTTACTGTTTACTACTCCTGCACGATTTACTACTATTTCCTTCTTCTTATGCCACAGGCCATTTCCCTCAGCATTCCAAGTTGTTTCAATGTTCATATTTTGATAATATGTTTCCTTTTTGCTTTCTCTTCAATTCCCTGTCTTATTCTGAACTGGTAGATAAAATGTCAGTTTGTTAGTTAGATACATAAAAGAGTATTATTATTAACTGGGTACATGGAAATTAAGGCATTAAGCATACACAAACAAGGACCCTTGGTAAGAATAGAACAATAGAATTCTAGAGCTGTTTGGGCCTTTGAGATTATCTAGTCCAACTCCTTATTTGTACTGAGTATTAAACAGGTGCAGAGAGAGGAAAGCGTTCAGAGGTCATACTAATATCCTATGAGTGAGGCCTGACAAGAGTATTTCCTGATTCCTGGGCCAAGGTGCTACTGCTGTTGCTTCTCCTTTTTTCCTTCATTTTTTCAAAAGGAAATAAAATGTTTGAGATACATTTGTAGCCCTTATTGTGTCCCTTACCCATTTTTTTCCCTTTGACCCTGAACTGAAGTCAATGTGTGCCCTTTCTACTAATGTTTCTAATTTCACTACATATATATCCCAAAAATGTATATAATAGTACTTTTTCTGGTACAACACTGATTCCCATCCTTAATTCATTCATGTACACCTTTCATGATTTTCCATACTCTTATATTACCTATACTACATTTTTTTTCTTTAGAAGATGCATTTAACTATTAAATTATTTCCCAGAATAATGCACCATCTAGTGACACAGGGCAACTGCTCTGATATCTTTGAGATACCTTATGCGTTAGATCATCTATGATCATCTAACAGTCTACTATTGGTACTGCAGTTTAGAAACCATTACACTACACTTCACGTGTGTTAAATGTGTGTCAGCACAGTGGTGTTTATCTCTAATTAATAGACTTTTCATCTTTCATAGTTTTGACAAGGAAATTCTACCTGTAGCTTCATCTTTATCGTGGCACTCTTTTTTGACTTGCTGACAAAGCTTCTCTCTTTGACCAAACTATACTCAGCCTCTTTTGAAATCTCTTCTCAACTAGGCCCTGACTTTTGGGCTTCCATATTCATCTTCATATTGTCAATGTTAGCAAGAATCTTGCTAAGTAAGTTTAGCCAGAATCCCCCATTCTTGATATCTGATTGCCCTCAATATCTAAGTGGGTTCCTCTTCCTGCATCATCCCCGAGATGATGTCTGATCACTCTGGCCTGCCTTCAACAAGAACCCTGTTAGGTCAGTTTAGCCAGAGTCCTCTCCTTAACCCTGATGTTTCTTCTTAGTGATTTTACATTCACAGACCACCCCCCTCCTACCATCATCATCACCATGTTCCTTGGCTTAAAATTCACATTTTTCCTTGTTGTATTCAGAGTTGAGCATGATCTCTCCCCCACTGACTGCAAGACCCCATTGCAGTGGTCCCTATACTTATCACAATAGTCCTGCTTTTAATGAAGTTTTTCTTCCCGTCTATAATAAGAGCCATGAATAATTTTTTCTTTAACAGTTATGGTGCCCAAACTTGTATAGGATCATATTTATCGTTGGACCCCCAGATCTCTTACTCAGGACTCTGTGTACCTTCACAGCCTTTGGCTTCACTTCTGACTGATTGGTCGGGTATCCATTGGTCAATCCGACTCCTCAACCATTGCTCTGGACAAACATCTGTTGAAGCTGGTAAGGACAGTGTTTGATTCTTAAGATTCTGAGTATACTCTAGAAGTTGAGGTAGAGTCCCAGACAAAGAGAGGTAGAGGTTGCATTAGAGTCCTAGGAGCTCTGTAAGAAGCTGGGTTAGAATCCCAGGCTTCTTTGTTTAAAAGATACCTGCTGGGCTAAAAGTCTTTCTTCCAGGCTCTCTTCTTGATTGGGGATTATTCTCCAACTCTCTGGGCTGCAAGTTCTTCTTGTAGCTCCTTGTTTTGATTGGGGTTCATTCTCTGACTCCTGGACTGGAAGGCTTTTCCCTAAGCTCCTTGTTTTGAGTGGGGTTCTCTCCCTCCTTCCTGGGTTGGATTTTTTTTTCCTGACTCTTTGTGAAACCACTCTGTTCACTCTAATTGATACTACTTCGCCAATGAGAACTTCTCAGTTAATTGAAACCCCTTTCTTGAGTCCCTGCTGGCTATATGTTCTGCCAACTCTGTCCACCTCTTTCTTGTTGGCATGATTTTGCTGAGGATAATTTGGAAGTTTTTGGCCTCCTAGGGAATTTTTCAATCTCCCCTAAATGTCTCTTCTAAGACCTCTCTCTTCCCATTGCTTCTGCTCCTCCTTCTTTCTCTTACCACCTTCTATCTCCCCTCCAATTCCCTTGAATCCTTTGACACGTCCCCCTTCAAATCCCTACCCTCTCCATCTCTCTATCCATCCATCCCTGCCAGGCTTTTCCCTTCCCTATTCAGCTGCTTAGCTCCTTTCAGTCACTTAAAATTTGGCCTCCTGCCTATTTAGGGCCTCTCAATAGGCTCAAGGTCCACCAAAAGCAACTACCTGAGGCTGAAAAGTAAAAGGAATAGGGATGACTGGAAACAGACTGAATATTTTTTCCACTCATAATATTTTGGTGACATCCAGATAGCCTCTAGATATCTCTTCAGCCTAAAAGGTAGTGTGTAGCCTCCATAAAATTACATATCATGACAAAATCATCTTAAAAGTGTTTTCAAAAATGTGAGTAAAAAGCATTAGCTCTCATATTAATCAGTTAACCTTAACTTTTCCCCTTTCAGCTAGAAAGACAATTCAGATAAAAATGTAGAGTGGAATAAGATGAGAGTCAATTATTTTATATGAACCAGTTTGGTATTTCTATGTTGCCTGATGTATTATCAGAAATTTTAAATGAAAGCTCTAACATCTCTTTTTGCATCTGTTTTTCTCTATGTGTATGTATCTATTTATGTTATGTATATGCTATATTTTTTTTACCTTCAGATGGGATTACCCAAGTAATTTATAAAATTCCTTAAAAGAGTCCTACTAATATCTACTTAGAGATAAATGAGAGCATAAATAATTAAATACTCCTAAAACTGCCAGAAATATAAGAAAAAACCCAAATGTTTTTCAGGTTGACATGAGTTATGAAAAATCTTTTGAAAATAAGGTTAATTTAGTACTGTTGGTTTAATCCAAACAGCTGTATCTTCTGACTTATCAGCATTAAGTATGATGTTAGCATACATTTTTATTCTCCCTGGGTTTCTTACCAAAATAAGGTTTAAAAAAGGTAATAGGGAAATAACTTTAGAAGACGTATGGCTTTGGTAGGTGTTATAGTATGTCTGCCTAAAAACAGTTTCCAAAATATTTTTGCTCATTTGCATCTGTAGGGTTATGCTAAGTTAAGTAATAGATATTCATTAAGTTTCTGAGTCATATCTAAGTATGATAAACTACTGAAACACTAATTACTGAACCTAAGGTTAAGTTTATATACTTTTTCCATCTTGTTTTTATATGGTACAGAGAAGATAAATATATTTGGGTCTGTGAATAAACATGTTATATTGTACTATACACAAGACGTCACCATGATGGCAGTGTAGGAGACCCCAACCTTCATCTCCTCACAAAGATGAACAATTAGACAGCTGTCCATGAACAAAATTAGCTCTAGGAGAGGACTGGAACCCACTTAGGAATTTCCAACACACAGTGGAACAAAAATCCTGAGAATAACCATGTAAAAAAGAAAGGAAGAACAGCTTTATTTTGACTGCATCATCCCAATCCCCCAAGCCAACAATGCTCATCACCAAGAGGTAACTCCCCAGGTAGAAAGAGTTCCTCTGATGGGAAAAAGGAGAGTAGAGTGAGCGAACAGCTTCCCCAGCCTTTCAGGACACTGCAAGAACTAACTTTGCTTTCACACTACCCAGAGACTGGCAAAGCTGACACATATAGACATAGCTAAGATGAAAGAAGAAAAGCAGAGGCTACCAGTATCAGCCATGCAGCAAGAATGAACGTGGTTCTCAGTGGCCTGTTCTGCAGAAGACCCCTTCAGCTGCTTTTACACTGAAGAAACCAATGACCAGCACAGCCACCACAAATACTCTACAAATTTCCCCAGTTTTCACCTCGCATGTATTTATATTTGCAGATGCCAACCACCTGATTCCCTCCCTGCTCTATCCTCCCCATGCCAGAGCCAGTGACTAATACCAGCAGCCACTCTAAGCACCTGCTGCTGCACAAATTAACAACATGAGCTTAGACTCCCACAGCTGATCCCCATCACCATACACATGCTTGGGGCTAGCCCCTCCAGATATACAGCTGTTCGCTAACAGCCTAAGGAACATCATCACCCTCCATTGCAGTGTGCATACCCATGGTGAGATACTGCAGCCATGTTAGTGTATGATAACAGCCAAGGGCCCACAGCTATTTGTGACCCCAGAATCAGTTCTGTTTTCTTTCACTGGCCTGCACCCTGGGCTCACGTGTAGCTATCCCCACCAGCTACACACCTGCATACCCCTGGCCTAACTCTTGACATTGGCCTCTGCTGCCATGTGCCTGTGGCAAAGTCCAGCAGCCACAGTAATGAGTGCTGACAACAAAAGACCTAGCAACTGCCAGTGCACTTAACAGTTAACTTCAGATCTTGCTGCTTGTCCTGACCCCCACAACTACATGTGTGTCTGCATAAGCTCCTTCCACTACACAGGAAACATCAGCTGGCTCACACAGATGTGTGTGTGCACCCCACCAGCTTTGGCCACCACTAATGTCTGCCCTGGTCCCTAGCCACTGCACTTGGAATAGCTGCTGAGAATCCCAATAGCCCTTGTAGCCACTGCCTACCATCCACAGTGCTTGGCAAAGAAAAGGTAGTTGTCAGTTCTGTCGAGCCCAACAGCCTGAACTGACAAGACAACATACCCCACTAGACCTGCAGCTACCACATATCCCTGCACTTGGCACCCTGCACCATTAGAGAAAAAAAGACACAACATGCTGAAATCTCCAGTGTACCCCCAAAAGCAGGTGAAGGTTTTTGTTACCAAAGTCATCCCATAAAATCCGGAAGAGGTGACTGCTTCTTCAAATGTACAGACACAAATGCAAGCCTACATAGATCACAAAGAATCAGGGAAACATGACATCACCAAAGGAACACAGTAAACTTTCAGTAAGTAACCCCAAAGAAATGTAGACACAGGAATTGCCCAAAATGAATAAAAAGTAATTGTTCTAAAGGTAGTCAGAAAGATACAGGAGACCAGAGGTGAACAATGTAACAAAATCAGGAAAACAATAGAAGAACAAAATAAGAAGTTCAACAAAGACATAGAAAATATAAAAGAAAACCAAACAAATTTTGGAGGTGAACAATAATGAAAAATTCAATAGAGAGTAACAATATCAGACTGTAAAAGCAGAAGAAAGAATCAGCGAGTTCGAAGACAAGTCATTTGAAATTATCAAGTCAGAGGAGCAAAAAGAAAAAAAAACAAGAAAGGAATGAAAAACCCCTAAGGGGCTTATGGAACATAATTAAGAGAAACAATCTACACATCGTGGGAGTCTCAGTTGGAGAAGAGATGGAGAAAGAGGTAGAAAACTTATTTAAATAAAAATGGCTTAGAATTTCCCCAAACTGAAGAGATTTGGGCATCGAATTTCATGAAGCTAATAGGTCACCCTAAAATTTCAAGCCATAATTACCTTCTCCAAGACAAATTTATAAAAACTGTCTTAAGTCAAAGACAAACAGATAATTTTTAAAAGAGCAAGACAAAAAATTAGCTCATACAAAGAAACCCCCATAATTCTAGCAGCAGACTTCTCAGCAGAGAGCTTAGAGGACAATAAAAATAGGATAATATATTCAAATTCCTGAAAAAATCTGCAAACCAAGAATATTCTATCCAGCAAAGTTGTCCTTCAGAAACGAAGAAGAGATAAAGACTTACCAATACAAATAAAATATGAGTTAGTCAGTCACCACTAGACCTGCTTTAAAAGAAATGCTGAAAGGGATAAGAAGATGGTGGAAGAGTAAGATGCGGACATCACCTTCCTCCCCACAGATACATCAGAAATACATCTACACATGGAACTGCTCCTATAGAACACCCACTGAACGCTGGCAGAAGACCTCAGACCTTCCAAAAGGCAAGAATCTCCCCAAGTACCTGGGTAGGGCAAAAGAAAAAAGAATAAACAGAGACAAAAGAATAGGGATGGGACCTGCACCAGTGGGAGGGAGCAGTGAAGGAGGAAAGCTTTCTACACACTAGGAGCCGCTTCACGGGTCGAGACTGCGGGTGGCAGAGGGGGAAGCTTCAGAGCCACGGAGGAGAGCGCAGTAACAGGGTGTGGAGAGCAAAGCAGAGAGATTTCCGCACAGAGGATCGGTGACGGCCAGCACTCACCAGCCCGAGAGGCTGGTCTGCTCACCTGCCGGGATGGGTGGGGACTGGTAGCTGAGGCTCGGGCTTCAGTCAGAAGCCGGGAGAGGACTGGGGTTGGCGGCGTGAACACAACCTGAATGGGTTAGTGTAACACGGCTAGCCGGGAGGGAGTCCGGGAGAAGTCTGGAGCTGCCGAAGAGGCAAGAGACTTTTTCTCCCCTCTTTGCTTCCTGGTGCACAAAGAGAGGGGATTAAGCGTGCCGCTTGGGGGAGCTACAGAGACGGGCGAGGAGCTGCCAAAGAGACAAGGGATTTTTCTTGCCTCTTTGTTTCCTGGTGCGCGAGGAGAGGGGATTAAGCGCACCAATTAAAGGAGCTCCAGAAAAGGGCATGAGCCGCGGCTATCAGCGCGGACACCAGAGACGGGCATGAGATGCTACAGCTGATGCTGCCACCAGCGGGGGGCCTGTGTGCGAGCACAGGTCACTCTCCACACCTCCCCTCCCGGGAGCCTGTGCAATCCGCCACTGCCAGGGTCCCGGGATTCAGGGACGACTTCCATGTGAGAACACATGACGTGCCTCAGGCTGGTGCAACGTCATGCCGGCCTCTACAGCCGCAGGCTCGCCCCGCATCCGTACCGATCCCTGCCCCCGGCCTCAGTGAGCCAGAGCCCCCGAATCAGCTGCTGCTTTAAACCCGACCTGTCTGACCGAAGAGCAGACGCCCTCGGGCGACCTACGCGCAGAGGCAGGGCCAAGTCCAAAGCTGAACCCCAGGAGCTGTGAGAACAAAGAGGAGAGGGGGAGGTCTCTCCCAGCAGCCTCAGAAGCAGGGGATTAAAGCTCCACAATCAACTTGAAATGCCCTCATCTGTGGAATAGCTGAATAGACAGCGAATCATCCCAAGTTGAGGAGGTGGATTTGGGGAGCAGGATGTATTATTTTTTTCCCCTTTTTATCTTTTTCTAAGTGTGTATGTGTGTGCTTCTGTATGAGATTTTGTTAGTATAGCTTTGCTTTCACCATTTGTCCTACGGTTCTGACCATCCCTTTTTTTTTCTTTTTAAAATTTTTCTTCTTAATAATTATTTTTTATTTTAATAACTTTATCCTACTTTAACTTCTTTCTTTCTTCCTTCCTTCCTTCCTTCCTTCCTTCCTTCCTTCCTTTCTTCCTTTCTTCCATCCTTTCTGCCCTTCTTCCTTCCTTCCTTTCTTCTTTCCTTCCTTCCTTTCTTCCTTCTTTTCTTTCTTTCGTTTCTATTTTACTCCCTTTTATTATGAGCCGTGTGGATTAAAGGCTCTTGGTGCTCCAACCAGGTGTCAGGTCTGTGTATCTGAAGGGGGAGAACCAACTTCAGGACACTGGTCCACAAGAGACCTCCCAGGTCGACGTAATATCAAATGGTGAAAACCTCCCAGAGATCTCAATCTCAACAACAACACCCAGCTTCACCCAACGACCAGCAAGCTACAGTGCTGGACACCTTATGCCAAACAACTAGCAAGACAGGACTACAGCCCCATCCATTAGCAGAGATGCTGCCTAAAATCATAATAAGGCTACAGACACCCCAAAACACACCAGCAGACATGGAACTGCCCACCAGAAAGACAAGATACAGCCTCATCCACCAGAACACAGGCACTAGTCCCCTCAACCAGGAAACCTTCTCAACCCAGTGAACCAACCTTAGCCAATGGGGACAGACACCAAAAACAACAGAACTAAGAACCAGCAGACTGTGAAAATGAGACCACAAACACAGTAAGATAAGAAAATGAAAACACAGAAAAACACACAGCAGATGAAGGAGCAAGGTAAAAACCCACAAGACCTAAAAAATGAAGAGGAAATAGGCAGTCTACCTGAAAAAGAATTCAGAATAACGATAGTAAAGATGATCCAAAATCTTGGAAATAGAATAGACAAAATGCAAGAAACATTTAACAAGGACTTAGAAGAACTAAACAGGAAGCAATCAATGATGAACAACATAAAAAATGAAATTAAAAATACTCTAGATGAGATCAATAGTAGAATAACTGAGTTAGAAGAACGGATAAGTGAAATGGAAGATAAAATAGTGGAAATAACGACTGCAGAGCAGAATAAAGATAAAAGAATGAAAAGAACTGAGGACAGACTCAGAGACCACTGGGAAAACATTAAACGCAGCAACATTCGAATTACAGGCGTCCCCAAAGAAGATTAAAGAAAGGGACTGAGAAAATATTTGAAGAGATTATAGTTGAAAATTTCCCTAATATGGGAAAAGAAATAGTTAATCAAGTACAGGAAGCACAGAGAGTCCCATACAGGATAAATCCAAGGAGAAACACACCAAGACACATATTGATCAAATTATCAAAAACTAAATACAAAGAAAACATATTAAAAGCAGCAAGGGAAAAACAACAAATAA
>NC_041234.1:38214591-38220219 GCF_002837175.3 Physeter macrocephalus | reverse complement strand
TAGGGACACATACAGACTGAAAGTGAGGGGATGGAAAAAGATATTCCATGCAAATGGAAATCAAAAGAAAGCTGGAATAACAATTCTCATATCAGACAAAATAGACTTTAAAATAAAGACTATTACAAGAGACAAAGAAGGGCACTACATAATGATCAAGGGATCGATCCATGAAGAAGAAATAACAATTGTAAATATATATGCACCCAACATAGGAGCACCTCAATACATAAGCCAAATACTAAGAGTCATAAAAGGGGAAATCAACAGTAACACAATCATAGTAGGGGACTTTAACACCCCACTTTCACCAATGGACAGATCATCCAAAATGAAAATAAACAAGGAAACACAAGTTTTAAATGATACATTAAACAGGATGGACTTAATTGATATTTATAGGACATTCCATACAAAAACAACAGATTACACATTTTTCTCAATTGCCCATGGAACATTCTCCAGGATAGATCAGATCTTGGGTCACAAATCCAGCCTTGGTAAATTTAAGAAAATTGAAATCGTATCAAGTATCTTTTCCGACCACAACGCTATGAGACTAGATATCAATTACAGGAAAAGATCTGTAAAAAATACAAACACATGGAGGCTAAACAATACACTACTTAATAACGAAGTGATCACTGAAGAAATCAAAGAGGAAATCAAAAAATACCTAGAAACAAATGACAATGGAGACACGATGACCCAAAACCTATGGGATGAAGCCAAAGCATTTCTAAGAGGGAAGTTTATAGCAATACAATCCTACCTTAAGAAACAGGAAACATCTCGAATAAAAAAGCTAACCTTGCACCGAAAGCAATTAGAGAAAGAAGAAAAAAAAAAACACCCGAATTTAGCAGAAGGAAAGAAACCATAAAAATAAGATCAGAAAAATAAGAAAAAGAAACGAAGGAAATGATAGCAAAGATCAATAAAACTAAAAGTTGGTTCTTTGAGAAGATAAACAAAATTGATAAACCATTAGACAGACTCATCAAGAAAAAAAGGGAGAAGACTTAAATCAATAGAATTAGAAATGAAAAAGGAGTAGTAACAACAGACACTGCAGATATACAAAAGATTATGAGAGAATACTACAAGCAACTCTATGCCAATAAAATAGACAACCTGGAAGAAATGGACAAATTCTCAGAAATGCACAATGTGCCAAGACTGAACCAGAAAGAAATAGAAAATATGAACAAACCAATCACAAGCACTGAAATGGAAAGTGTGATTAAAAATGTTCCAACAAACATAAGCCCAGGACCAGATGGCTTCACAGGCGAATTCTATCAAACATTCAGAGAAATGCTAATACCTATCCTTCTCAAACTCTTCCAAAAGATAGCAGAGGGAGGAACACTCCCAAACTCATTCTATGAGGCCACCATCACCCTGATACCAAAACCAGACAAAGACCTCACAAAGAAAGTAAACTACAGGCCAACATCACTGATGAACATAGATGCAAATATCCTCAACAGAATACTAGCAAACAGAATCTAACAGAACATTAAAAGGATCGTACAACATGATCAAGTTGGGTTTATTCCAGGAATGCAAGGATTCTTCAATATATGCAAATCAGTCAATGTGATACACCATATCATCAAACTGGAGGAGAAAAACCATACGATTAACTCAATAGATGAAGAGAAAGCTTTTGACAAAATTCAACACCCATTTATGATAAAAACCCTCCAGAAAGTAGGCATAGAGGGAACTTTCTTCAACATAATAATGGCCATAAATGAAAAATCCACAGCCAACATCATCCTCAATGGTGAAAAACGGAAAACTTTTCCACTAAGATCAGGAACAAGACAAGGTTGCCCACACCCACCACTCTTATTCATCATAGTTTTGGAAGTTTTAGCCACAGCAATCAGAGAATAAAAAGAAATAAAAGGAATCCAAATCGGAAAAGAAGAAGTAAAGCTGTCACTGTGTGCAGATGACATGAACCTATACATAGAGAACCATAAGGATGCAACCAGAAAACTACTAGAGCTAATCGGTGAATTTGGTAAAGTAGCAGGATCCAAAATTAATGCGCAGAAATCTCTGGCATTCTTATACACTAATGATGAAAAATCTGAGAGTGAAATTAAGAAAACACTCCCATTTACCATTGCAACAAAAAGAATAAAATATCTAGGAATAAACCTACCTAAGGAAACAAAAGACCTGTATGCAGAATATTATAAGACACTGATGAAAGAAATTAAAGATGATACAAATCGATGGAGAGATATACCATGTTCTTGGATTGGAAGAATCAACATTGTGAAAATGACTCTACTACCCAAAGCAATCTACATATTCAGTGGAATCCCTATCAAACTACCACTTACATTTTTTACAGAAGTAGAACAAAACAGTTCACAATTTGTATGGAAACACAAAAGACCCCGAATAGCCAAAGCAATCTTCAAAACCAAAAATGGAGCATGAGGAATCAGGTTCCCTGACTTCAGACTATACTACAAGGCTACAGTAATCAAGACAGGATGGTACAGGCACAAATACAGAAATATAGATCAATGGAACAGGATAGAAAGCCCAGAGATAAACCCACACACATATGGTCACCTTATCTTGTATAAAGGAGGGAGGAATATACAGTGGAGAACTGACAGCCTCTTTGATAATTGGTGATGCGAAAACTGGACAGCTACATGTAAAAGTATGAAATTAGAACACTCCCTAACACCATACACAAAAATAAACTCAAAATGGGTTCAGGACCTACATGTAAGTCCAGACACTATCAACCTCTTAGAGGAAAACATAGGCAGACCACTCTATGACATAAATCACAGCAAGATCCTTTTTGACCCAACTCCTAGAGAAATGGAAATAAAAACAAAAATAAACAAATGGGACCTAATGAAACTTAAAAGCTTTTGCACAGCAAAGGATACCATAAACAAGACCAAAAGACAACCCTCAGAATGGGAGAAAATAGTTGCAAATGAAGCAACTGACAAAGGATTAATATCCAAAATTTATAAGCAACTCTTGCAGCTCAATAACAAAAAAACAAACAACCCAATCCAAAAATGGGCAGAAGAACTAAATAGACATTTCTCCAAAGAAGATATACAGATCACCAACAAACACATGAAAGAATGCTCAACATCATTAATCATTAGAGAAATGCAAATCAAAACTACAATGAGATATCATCTCACACCAGTCAGAATAGCCATCATAAAAAATCTAGAAACAATAAATGCTGGAGAAGGTTTGGAGAAAAGGGAACACTCATACACTGCTGGTGGGAATGTAAATTGATACAGACACTATGGAGAACAGTATGGAGGTTTCTTAAAAAACTACAAATAGAACTACCAAATGACCCCTCAATCACACTACTGGGCATATACCCTGAGAAAACCATAATTCAAAAAGAGTCATGTACCAAAATGTTCACTGCAGCTCTTTTTACAATACCCAGGACATGGAAGCAACCTAAGTGTCCATGAACAGATGAATGGATAAAGAAGAAATGGTACATATATACAATGGAATATTACTCAGCCATAAAAAGAAATGAAACTGAGTTATTTGCAGTGAGGTGGATTGACATGGAGTCTGTCATACAGAGTGGAGTAAGTCAGAAGGAGAAAAAGAGATACCTTATGATAACACATATATATGGAATCTAAGAAATAAAATGTCATGAAGAGACTAGAGGGAGGACGGGAATAAAACACAGACCTACTAGAGCATGGACTTGAGGATATGGGGAGAGGGAAGGGTAAGCTGTGACGAAGTGAGAGAGTGGAATGGATATATATATACTACCAAACGTTGGGTGGATAGCAAGTGGGAAGCAGTCGAATGGCACAGGGAGATCAGCTAGGTGGTTTGTGACCACCTAGAGGGGTGGGATAGGGAGGGTGGGAGGGATGGATATGCAAGAGGGAAGAGATATGGGAACATATGTATATGTATAATTGATTCACTTTTTTGTAATGCAGAAAGTAACACACTATTGTAAAGCAGTTATACTCCAAAAACGATGTTAAAAAAATAGCTATACTATAAAAATTCATTCATAGATACACAACATAAAAAGGTGTAAATTGCAACATCAAAAATACAATATCCAGGGGCTTAGAAAAGGATAAGACTTTTTATGCAATTGAAGTTATATTGTCATAAGCTTAAAATAGACTTTAATATCCACAAGATATTTAAGTGAGCCTCCTCTTAACCACAAATACATGGAAAAAATACCTATAGTAAACAGAGAAAACATAAACAGAAAAAAAAATCAGAGTATAACACTATGGAAAGCTATTAATTCTGAAAAGAAGGCAGTGAGAGGAAAAAAGGAAATAAATGAACTAAATAGCAGCTAAAAAAATTAACAGGTCACAATACTAAGTCCTTAACCTATGAATAATTACTTGAATTTTTATGGAAAGGCATTTTATTTTCAATACAGCAGTGTGTACATGCCAATCACAAATTCTGAATCTATACCTCCCCCATCACCCTTTCCCCCTGTTAACATATGTTTGTTCTCTAAGACTGTGAGTCTGCTTCTGTTTTATAAGTTCATTTGTATCGTTATTTAGATTCCTCATATAAGCAATATCATATGACATTTGTCTTTCTGGGTCTGACTTACTTCACTAAGTATGATATTCCCAGGTCCATCCATGTCGCCGCAAATGGCATTATTTAATTCTTTATTTTATTTTATTTTTTATTTTGTAAATTTATTTTATTTTTTTTAACATCTTTATTGGAGTATAACGGTTTTACAATGGTGTGTTACTTTCTGCTTTACAACAAAGTGAATCAGTTATACATATATATATGTTCCCATAACTCTGCCTTCCTGCGTCTCCCTCCCTTCCACCCTCCCTATCCCACCCCTCTAGGTGGTCACAAAGCACCGAGCTGATCTCCCTGTGCTATGCGGCTGCTTCCAACTAGCTATCTATTTTACATTTGGTAGTGTATATATGTTCATGCCACTCTCTCACTTCGTCACAGCTTACCCTTCCCTCTCCCCATACCCTCAAGTCCATGCTCCAGTAGGTCTGTGTTTTATTCCCGTCCTACCCCTAGTCTCTTCATGATATTTTTTTCCTAGATTCCATATATATGTGTTAGCATACTGTATTTGTTTTACTCATTCTGAGTTACTGCACTCTGTATGAGACTCCAGGTCTATCCACATCATTACAAATAACTCAGTTTCATTTCTTTTTATGGCTGAGTAATATTCCATTGTATATATGTACCACACCTTCTTTAACCATTCCTGTGTTGATGGACATTTAGGCTGCTTCCATGTCATGGCTATTGGAAAGAGTGCTGCAATGAACAATGGGGTTTATGTATATTTTCGAACCATGGATTTCTCTGGATATATGCCCAGGAGTGGGATTGCTGGATCATAGAGTCGCTCTATTTTTACATTTTTATGGAACATCCATAGAGTTCTCCATAGTGGCTGTACAAATTAACATTCCCTGCAAAAGTGTAGAAGGGTTGCTTTTTCTCCACAGCCTCTCCAGCATTTACTGTTTGTAGATTAAAAAAAAAATCTTTATTGGAGTATAATTGCTTTACAATGGTGTGTTAGTTTCTGCTTTA
>NC_041234.1:38171925-38214458 GCF_002837175.3 Physeter macrocephalus | reverse complement strand
TCCTTCCCAGCCTCCCTATCCCACCCCTCTAGGTGGTCACAAACCACCTAACTGATCTCCCTGTGCTATGTGCCTGCTTCCCACTAGCTATGTATTTTATGTTTGGTAGTGTATGTATGTCCATGCCACTCTATCACTTTGTCACAGCTTACCCTTCCCACTCCCCATATCCTCAAGTCCATGCTATAGTAGGTCTGTGTTTTATTCCCGTCCTACCCCTAGTCTCTTCATGACATTTTTTTCTTAGATTCCATATATATGTGTTAGCATGTGGTATTTGTTTTACTCATTCTGACTTACTGCACTCTGTATGAGAGACTCCAGGTCTATCCACCTCATTACAAATAACTCAGTTTCATTTCTTTTTATGGCTGAGTAATATTCCATTGTATATATGTACCACACCTTCTTTAACCAATCCTGTGTTGATGGACATTCAGGCTGCTTCCATGTCATGGCTATTGGAAAGAGTGCTGCAATGAACACTGGGGTTTATGTATATTTTCGAACCATGGATTTCTCTGGATATATGCCCAGGAGTGGGATTGCTGGATCATAGAGTCGCTCTATTTTTACATTTTTATGGAACATCCATAGAGTTCTCCATAGTGGCTGTACAAATTAACATTCCCTGCAGAAGTGTAGCTTTTTCTCCACAGCCTCTCCAGCATTTACTGTTTTTAGATTTTTTTATCTTTATTGGAGTATAATTGGTTTAAAATGGTGTGTTAGTTTCTGCTTTACAACAAAGTGAATCAGTTATACATATACATATGTTCCCATTTCTTCCCTCTTGTGTCTCTCTCCCTCCTACCCTCCCTATCCCACCCCTTAGGTGGTCACAAACCACATAGCTGATCTCCCTTTGTCATGCAGCAGCTTTCCACTAGGTATCCACCCTACCTTTGGTAGTGTATATATGTCCATGCTACTGTCTCACTTCATCACAGCTTACCGTATCCCCTCCCCATATCCTCAAGTCCATGCTCTAGTAGGTCTGTGTTTTATTCCTGTCCTACCCCTAGTCTCTTCATGACATTGTTTTTCTTAGATTCCATATATATGTGTTAGCATACGGTATCTGTTTTTCTCCTTCTGACTTACTTCACTCGGTATGACAGACTCCAGGTCCATCCACCTCACTACAAATAAGTCAGTTTCATTTCTTTTTATGGCTGAGTAATATTCCATTGTATGCATGTGCCACATCTTCATTATCCATTCATCTGTTGATGGACACTTAGGTTGCTTCCATGTCCTGGCTATTGTAAATAGAGCTGCAATGAACATTTGGTACATGACTCTCTTTGAATTATGGTTTTCTCAGGAGATATGCCCAGCAGTGGGATTGCTGGGTCATATGGTAGTTCTGTTTGTAGTTTTTTAAGAAACCTCCATACTGTTCTCCATAGTGGCTGTATCAATTTATATTTCCACCAACAGTGCAAGAGTGTTCCCTTTTCTCCACACCCTCTCCAGCATTTATTGTTTCCAGATTTTTTTATGATGGCCATTCTGACCAGTGTGAGATGATACCTCACTGTAATTTTGATTTGCATTTCTCTAATAATTAGCAATATTGACCATCTTTTCATGTGCATTTTAACCATCTGTATGTCTTCTTTGGAGAAATGTTCATTTACATCTTTGGCCCATTTTTTTTTAACATCTTTATTGGAGTATAATTGCTTTACAATGGTGCGTTAGTTTCTGCTTTACAACAAAGTGGATCAGTGATACATATACATATGTTCCCATATCTCTTCCCTCTTGCGTCTCCATCCTTCCCAGCCTCCCTATCCCACCCCTCTAGGTGGTCACAAACCACCTAACTGATCTCCCTGTGCTATGTGCCTGCTTCCCACTAGCTATGTATTTTATGTTTGGTAGTGTATGTATGTCCATGCCACTCTATCACTTTGTCACAGCTTACCCTTCCCACTCCCCATATCCTCAAGTCCATGCTATAGTAGGTCTGTGTTTTATTCCCGTCCTACCCCTAGTCTCTTCATGACATTTTTTTCTTAGATTCCATATATATGTGTTAGCATGTGGTATTTGTTTTACTCATTCTGACTTACTGCACTCTGTATGAGAGACTCCAGGTCTATCCACCTCATTACAAATAACTCAGTTTCATTTCTTTTTATGGCTGAGTAATATTCCATTGTATATATGTACCACACCTTCTTTAACCAATCCTGTGTTGATGGACATTCAGGCTGCTTCCATGTCATGGCTATTGGAAAGAGTGCTGCAATGAACACTGGGGTTTATGTATATTTTCGAACCATGGATTTCTCTGGATATATGCCCAGGAGTGGGATTGCTGGATCATAGAGTCGCTCTATTTTTACATTTTTATGGAACATCCATAGAGTTCTCCATAGTGGCTGTACAAATTAACATTCCCTGCAGAAGTGTAGCTTTTTCTCCACAGCCTCTCCAGCATTTACTGTTTTTAGATTTTTTTATCTTTATTGGAGTATAATTGGTTTAAAATGGTGTGTTAGTTTCTGCTTTACAACAAAGTGAATCAGTTATACATATACATATGTTCCCATTTCTTCCCTCTTGTGTCTCTCTCCCTCTACCCTCCCTATCCCACCCCTTTATGTGGTCACAAACCACGTAGCTGATCTCCCTGTGTCATGTGGCTGCTTCCCACTAGGTATCCACCCTACGTTTGGTAGTGTATATATGTCCATGCTACTGTCTCACTTCGTCACAGCTTACCATATCCCCTCCCCATATCCTCAAGTCCATGCTCTAGTAGGTCTGTGTTTTATTCCTGTCCTACCCCTAGTCTCTTCATGACATTGTTTTTCTTAGATTCCATATATATGTGTTAGCATACGGTATCTGTTTTTCTCCTTCTGACTTACTTCACTCGGTATGACAGACTCCAGGTCCATCCACCTCACTACAAATAAGTCAGTTTCATTTCTTTTTATGGCTGAGTAATATTCCATTGTATGCATGTGCCACATCTTCATTATCCATTCATCTGTTGATGGACACTTAGGTTGCTTCCATGTCCTGGCTATTGTAAATAGAGCTGCAACGAACATTTTGGTACATGGCTCTCTTTGAATTATTGTTTTCTCAGGGGATATGCCCAGTAGTGGGATTGCTGGGTCGTATGGTAGTTCTGTTTGTAGTTTTTCAAGGAACCTCCATATTGTTCTCCACAGTGACTGTATCAATTTACATTTCCACCAACAGTGCAAGAGTGTTCCCTTTTCTCCACATCCTCTCCAGCATTGATTGTTTCTAGATTTTTTATGATGGCCATTCTGACCAGTGTGAGATGATACCTCATTGTAATTTTGATTTGCATTTCTCTAATAATTAGCAATATTGAGCATCTTTTCATGTGCATTATAACCATCTCTATGTTTTCTTCAGAGAAATGTTCATTTACATCTTTGGCCCATTTTTTTTAACATCTTTATTGGAGTATAATTGCTTTACAATGGTGCATTAGTTTCTGCTTTACAACAAAGTGAATCAGGTATACATATACATATGTTCCCATATCTCTTCCCTCTTGCGTCTCCCTCCTTCCCAGCCTCCCTATCCCACCCCTCTAGGTGGTCACAAACCACCTAACTGATCTCCCTGTGCTATGCGCCTGCTTCCCACTAGCTATGTATTTTATGTTTGGTAGTGTATATATATCCATGCCACTCTCTCACTTTGTCACAGCTTACACTTCCCCCTCCCCATATCCTCAAGTCCATGCTCTAGTAAGTCTGTGTCTTTATTCCCGTCTTACCCCTAGTTTCTTCATGACATTATTTTTTCTTAGATTCCATATATGTGTGTTAGCATATGGTATTTGTTTTTGTCCTTCTGAGTTACTTCACTCTGGAGGACAGACTCTAGGTCTATCCACCTCACTACAAATAATTCAATTTCATTTCTTTTTATGGCTGAGTAATATTCCATTGTATATATATGCCACATCTTCATTATCCATTCATCTCTTGATGGACACTTAGGTTACTTCCATGTCCTGGCTATTGTAAATAGAGCTGCAATGAACGTTTTGGTACATGATTCTTTTTGAATTATGGTTTTCTCAGGGTATATGCCCAGTAGTGGAATTGCTGGGTCGTATGGTAGTTCTAGTTGTAGTTTTTGAAGGAACCTCCATACTCTTCTCCATAGTGGCTGTATCAATTTACTTTCCCACCAACAGTGCAAGAGTGTACACTTTTCTCCACATCCTCCCCAGCATTTATTGTTTCTAGATTTTTTGATGATGGCCATTCTGACTGGTGTGAGATGGTATCTCATTGTAGATTTGATTTGTATTACTCTAATGGTTAATGATGTTGAGCATTCTTTCATGTATTTGATGTCAATCCATATGTCTTCTTTGGAGCAATGTCTGTTTAGGTCTTCTGCCCATTTTTGGATAGGGTTGTTCGTTTTTTTGTTATTGTGCTGCATGTGGTGCTTATAAATTTTGGAGATTAATCCTTTGTCAGTTGCTTCATTTGCAAATACTTTCTCCCATTCTGAGAGTTGTCTTCTTCTCTTGTTTATGGTTCCTTTTGCTGTGCAAAAGCTTTTAAGTTTCATTAGGTTCGATTTGTTTATTTTTGTTTTTATTTCCATTTCTCTAGGAGGTGGGTCAAAAAGGATCTTGCTGTGGTTTATGTCATAGAGTGTTCTGCCTAAGTCTTCCGCTAAGAGTCTGATAGTGGTCTAGCCTTATATTTAGGTCTTTAATCCATTTTGAATTTATTTGTGTGTATGGTGTTAGAGAGTGTTCTAATTCCATTCTTTTACATGTAGCTGTCCAGTGTTCCCAGCACCACTTAATGAAGAGGCTGTCTTTTCTCCACTGTATATTCTTGCCTCCTTTATCAAGGATAAGATGACCATATGTGTGTGGGTTTATCTCTGGGCTTTCTATCCTGTTCCATTGATATATATTCCTGTTCTTGTGCCAGTAACATACTGTCTTTTTTAAAAAATATCTTTATTGGAATATACTTTCTTTACAATGGTGTGTTAGTTTCTGTTTTATAACAAAGTGAATCAGTTACACATATACATATGTTCATATATGTCTTCCTTCTTGCGTCTCTCTCCCTACATGTCACCCAGCAATCCCACTACTGGGCATATACCCTGAGAAAACCATAATTCAAAAAGAGTCATGTAACAAAATGTTCATTGCAGCTCTATTTACAATAGCCTGGACATGGAAGCCACCTAAGTGTCCATCAACAGATGAATGGATAAAGAAAATGTGGCACATATATCCAATGGAATATTACTCAGCCATAAAATGAAATGAAACTGAGTTATTTGTAATGAGGTGGATAGACTTGGAGACTGTCATACAGAGTGAAGTAAGTCAGAAGGAGAAAAACAAATACCGTATCCTAACACATATATATGGAATCTAAGAAAAAAATGTCATGAAGAGATTAGTGGTAGGACGGGAATAAAACACAGACCTACTAGAGCATGGACTTGAGGATATGGAGACGGGAAAGGGTAAGCTGTGACGAAGTAAGAGAGTGGCATGGACATATATACACTACCAAATGTAAATTAGATAGCTAGTGGGAAGCAGCCGCATAGCACAGGGAGATCAGCTCTGTGCTTTGTGACCACCTAGAAAGGTGGGATAGGGAGGGGGGTAGGGAGGGAGACGCAAGAGGGACGATATATGGGAACATATGTATATGTATAACTGATTAAGTTTGTTGTAAAGCAGAAACTAACACATAATTGTAAAACAGTTATACTCCAATAAAGATGTTAAAAAAAAAGAAATGAAGTTGAGTTATTTGTAGTGAGGTGGATGAACCTACAGTCTGTCATACAGAGTGAAGTAAGTCAGAAAGAGAGAAACAAATACTGTATTCTAACACATATATATGGAATCTAAGACAGGAAAAAAGGTCAATAAGAACCTAGGGGTAAGAGGGGAATAATGACACAGACTTACTAGAGCATGGACTTGAGGATAAGGGGAGGGGGAATGGTAAGCTGTGACAAAGTGAGAGATTGGCATGGACATATATACACTACCAAACCTAAAATAAATAGCTAGCGGGAAGCAGCCGCATAGCACAGGGAGATCAGCTGGCTGGTTTGTGACCACCTAGAGGGGTGGTATAGGGAGGGTGGGATAGGGAGGGTGGGAGGGAGGGAGACGCAAGAGGGAATAGATATGGGGACATATGTATATGTATAACTGATTCACTTTGTTGTAAAGCAGAAACTAACACACCATTGTAAAGCAATTATACTCCAATAAAGATGTTAAAAAAACTTATAGAGAACTCTCAAAATTGAGGCGTAAAAAAAAAAATTAAAACATTCCAGTCCCCCCAAAGGGGCAAAAACTTATACATTTCACTGCACAGGACAGAGATGGGAAATAAGGGCATGAAAATATGTTCAACACCATTAATCATTAAGAAAATGGAAATTAAAACTACAATGAAATATCACAACACACCTATCAGAGAATGGCTAAAATAAAAAATAATGACAGGACTTCCCTGGTGGTGCAGTGATTAGGAATCCACCTGCCAATGCAGGGGACACGGGTTCCGGCCTTGGTCTGGGAAGATCCCACATCCCGTGGAGCAACTAAGCCCATGCATCACAACTACTGAGCCTGTGCTCTAGAGCCTGTGAGCCACAACTACTGAGCCTGCTCTCTAGAGCTCATGAGCCTAGAACCCTCGTGCTGCAAGAAGAGAAGCCACCACAATGATAAGCTCACACACCACAACGAAGAGTAACCCTTGCTCGCTGAAACTAGAGAAAGCCCGTGCAGCAACGAAGACCCAACGCAGCCAAAACATAAATAATAAAAATAGAATAAATAAATTAAAAAAATAATGACAACATGAAATGCTGTTGTGGCTGTGGAGTAATGAGATCCCTCACACATTACCGGTGGGAATGTAAAATGGTACAAACATCAAATGGTACAAATGGTGTTGAAGTTTCTCAAAAATTTAAAACATACCATTACTATATGACCAAGCAATAGTAATAAAGACCTATGTTCATCAAAAACCTATAGAGGAATATTTATAGCAGATTTATTTGTAATAGTGAACAGCTAGAAAACTACCAAGTTGTCATTCAACAGGTACATATTTAAACAAATTGTACTACATCCATACCATGTAATACTACACATCAATAAATATGAGCAGACTGTTGTTATTGAATATTCTGCAGAGAATTATGCTGAGTGAAAAAAGTCAATACTAAATGACTGCACACAGTATGATTTCAGTTATACAAGTCTTAAAATGACAAAAGTATAGAAATAGAAACTAGATTAATGGTTGCCAGGGGTTAAGAAAGGAATGGGAATAAGAGAGAAGTGGATGTAGGTATTACAGGGCAACATAAGGGACCCTTGCGGTGGTGTAAACATTAAGTAGCCTGACTGTATCAATGTCATTATCCTGGTTGTGATATATTGTTACAGATTCGCAAGATGTCATCATTGTTGGAAACTAGGTGAAGGGGAAAAGCAATCTTTCTATATTATTTCTCAATACTTTATGTGAATCTACAATTACTTCAAAGTAAAATGTTTAAAATTTTAAAAAGCCAACAAACTAATTAAACACCACTAGACCAAAAAGAATAATAAAAAAATAAAAATGGGCAGAAGACCTAAAGAGACATTTCTCCAAAGAAGTTATACACATTGCCAAAAAACACATGAAATGATGCTCACCATCACTACTTAGAGAAATGCAAATCAAAACTACAATTAGGTATCACCTCACAACAGGCAGAATGGCCATTAACAAAAAGCCTACAAAAAATAAATGCTCAAGAGGGTGTGGAGAAAAGGGATCCCTCTTGCACTGTTGGTGGGAATGTAAATTGATACAGCCACTATGGAGAACAGTATGGAGGTTCCTTAAAAAACTACAAATAGAACTACTATATGACCCAGCAATCCCACTACTGGGCATATCCCCTGAGAAAACCATAATTCAAAGACAGTCATGTACCAAAATGTTCATTGCAGCTCTATTTACAATAGCCAGGACATGGAAGCAACCTAAGTGTCCATCAACAGATGAATGGATAAAGAAGATGTGGAACATATATACAATGGAATATTACTCAGCCATAAACAGAAATGAAATTGAATTATTTGTAGTGAAGTGGATAGACCTAGAGTCTGTCCTCCAGAGTGAAGTAAGTCAGAAGGAGAAAAACAAATACTGTATGCTAACACATATATATGGAATCTAAGAAAAAAATGTCATGAGGGACCTAAGGGTAAGACGGGAATAAAGACACAGACCTACTAGAGCATGGACTTGAGGATATGGGGAGGGGGAAGGGTAAGCTGTGACAAAGTGAGAGTGTGGCATGGACTTATATACACTACCAAATGTAAAATGAATAGCTAGTGGAAAGCAGCCGCATAGCACAAGGAGATCAGCTAGGTGGTTTGTGACCACCTAGAGGGGTGGGATAGGGAGGGTGGGAGGGAGGGAGACGCAAGAGGGAATAGATATGGGGACATATGTAAATGTATAACTGATTCACTTTGTTGTAAAGCAGAAACTAACACACCATTGTAAAGCAATTATACTCCAATAAAGATGTTAAAAAAAAGAAATGAAATTGAATTATTTGTAGTGATGTGGGTGGAATTAGAGTCTTTCATACAGAGTGAAGTAAGTCAGAAAAGGAAAAACAAATACCGTATGCTAACACATATATATCGAATCTAAAAAAGAAAAGAAATTGGTTCTGAATAACCTAGGGGCAGGACAGGAATAAAGATGTTGACATAGAGAATGGACTTGAGGACACCGGAAGGGGGAAGTGTAAGCTGGGACAAAGTGAGAGAGTGGCATGCACTCATATATACTGCCAAATGTAAAATAGATAGCTAGTTAGAAGCAGCCGCATAGCACAAGGAGATCAGCTAGGTGGTTTGTGACCACCTAGAGGGGTGGGATAGGGAGGGTAGAAGCAGCCGCATAGCACAGGGAGTTCAGCTCGGTGCTTTGTGACCACCTAGAGAGGTGGAATAGGGAGCGTGGGAGGGAGACACAAATGGGGGTGATATGTGGATATATTTATATGTATAGCTAATTTACTTTGTTATAAAGCAGAAACTGACACACCATTTTAAAGCAATTATACCCCAGTAAAGATGTTAAAAAAAATCTACAACAATAAATGTTGGAGAGGGTGTGGAGAAAAGGGAACCCTCTTACATTGTTGGTGGGTATGTAAGTTGATACAGCCACTATGGAGAACAGTATGCAAGTTCCTTAAAAACTAAAAATAGAACTACCATATGACCCAGCAATCCCGCTACTGGGCAGAAACACTGAGAAAACCATAATTCAAAAAGAGCCATGTACCAGAATGTTCATTGCAGCACTATTTACAATAGCCAGGACATGGTGACAACCTAAGTGTCCATTGATAAATGAATCGATAAGGAAGATTTGGCTCGTATATACAATGCAATATTACTCAGCCATAAAAGGAAACGAAATTGAGTTATTTGTAGTGAGGTGGATGAACCTAGAGTCTGTCATACAGAGTGAAGTAAGTAAGAAAGAGAAAAAGAAATACCATAGGCTAACACATATATATGGAATCTAAGAAAAATAGTGGTTCTGAAGAACCTAGAGGCAAGACTGGAATAAAGAGGGAGACGTAGATTATGGACTTGAAGACACGGGGAAGGGTAATGGTAAGCTGGAAAGAAGTGAGAGAGTGTCATTGACCTATATACACTACAAAATGTAAAATAGATAGCTAGTGGGAAGCAGCTGCATAACATAGGGAGATCAGCTCAGTGCTTTGTGACCAACTAGAGAGGTGGGATAGGGCGGGTGGGAGGGAGGCGCAAGAGAGAGGGGATATGGGGATATATGTATATATATAGCTGATTCACTTTCTTATACAGCAGAAACTAACACAACATTGTAAAACAATTATCCTCCAATAAAGATGTTAAAAAACGAAGAAGAAACAAATATCGTATGTTAACAAAATCATACGGAATCTTAAAAAAATGGTTGTGATGAAGTTTGGTGCAGGATAGGAATAAAGACGCAGAGGTAGAAAATGACGGGAGGGCACAGGGAGGGGGAAGGGAAAGCTGGGACGAAGTGAAAGAGTAGAATTGACATATCTACACTACCAAATGTAAAATAGAAAGCTAGTGGGAATCAGCTGCAAAGCACAGGGAGATCAGCCGGTGCTTTGTTACCACCTTGAGGGCTGGGATAGGGAGGGTGGGAGGGAGGCGCAAGAGAGAAGGTATATGGGGATATATGTATACATATAGCTGATTCACTTTGTTATACAGCCGAAACTAACACAACATTGTTATGCAATTATAATCCAATAAAGATGTTAAAAAAGATATTCCCATGTAAGTGGAAACCAAAAGAAAGCAGAAATAGCTATACTTATATCAGACAAAATAGTGTTTAAGCCAAAAATGGTAACAAGAGACAAAGCATGTTATTATACAATGATAAAGGGTTCATTTATTAAGAAGATATAAAAATCATCAATATATATACACACAACTTTAGAGCACTTGAATATATTAAGCAGATACTAATTTAATGTGAAGGGAGAAATAGACATCAACATAATAATAATAAGGGACTTCAATACCCTACTTTCATCAATGGCTAGATGATCCAGGTTGAAAACCAACAAGGAAACAATTTACTTGAATCATGCATTAGACCAAATAGACCTGAAAGACATTTATAGATCATTCTATCCAATACAAGAATATACATTCTCTAGTGCACATGGAACATTTTCCAGGATAGGCTATTTGATTGGATACAAAACAAGTCTTAGCAAATGTAATAAGATGAAGTCATACCAACTATCTTTTCTGACCACAATGATGTGAAACTAGAAATCAACACAAGAGAAAAGCTGGAAAATATATGAATATGTGGAAATTAAGCAACTCGTTGAACAACAAATGTGTCAATAAGAAAATCAACAGTTAAATTTTAAAAGAATCTTGATACAACTAAAATGAAAACACAAAACACCAGTTGTAAGAAATGCTGAAAAAGCAGTTTTTAGAGGAAGGTTTATAGTGATAAATTCATATATTAAGGAAATAAATCTCAAATAAACAACTTTAAAAAATAAGGAACTAGGAAACGAAGAACAAGCTACGACCAAAGTTAGCAGAAGGAAGGAAATTAATGAAGATCAGGGAAGATATAAATGAAATAGAGACCAGAAAAACAAGGTAAAAGATCAAGGAAACTAAGCTGGTTTTTCAAAAAGATAAGCAAAACTGATAAACCTTTAGGGAGACTGGAGCAAGAGGTTTAGGGGGATGTCAAGAGCCCATAGTCTGAGTTCCATCTCCACAGCTGATTGGCGATGGGATCTAGGAGCCTTGCCACTTCCCTTCTAATTTTATTCTCATAGAAAAAGGGAGGCAAACTTCTGGTTTCACAGAGGTGCTGGCAGTATCATCTGAAACAATGGTCATAAGATCATTATTTTCCCGTCAGCTCTCGCTCTCTCCAGTGCTTCTGTAGACCATCAGGGCAATTTTCTTTCTTCTTGTTTTCAGAGGAAAAGACTCAGAGACAGTACCACCTCCCTTAGCTAACCAGTTAGTCCAAAAACATGTCCTGACGTTCCAGAAGGAACTTTGGCTGTGCTGGTCAATGTCTACGATATGAAGAGGAATCAGACCACAGAGATATTGTTCCTGAAAAGCTCACAGAGAAGATATCATCTGGGGTGACAAGAGGTTGTGGTAAATACTGTAACAGAAGGATGGTGGTTATATGAGTATAAAGGAGGGAGCAACGTACTATGCTGGGGCATTAAGGAAAGACTTCAGGTGTTTAAGTAAGTCCTGAATAATTGAGCATATTTTCACCCAGCAGAGGAGGTGCATTCCAGGCAGGAGGAACAGCAAGTCAAGTCAAGAGACTTGAAACAACTTGGAGTGTTGAGGGAAATGGTCTGCAGCATAAGGAGCAGGAAATAGTATTCAATAATGCTGGAGTAGTAAATAGTCAAGTTGGAAAGGGATAAAGGAGTCAGGTCATGAAGGGACTTGGATGCCAAGCTGAAATTCTTCATTCCAGGTGAATTATGTAATATTGTCATGTAATTCAGTGGCCCCATTTGTCATGAAAATTATAAATTGCATTTCCTTCATTCTGTGAAGACATTTACATTGAGGTATTATCAATATCAGATGGAATACTGATCCAGTGAAATTCATTCCAATACCTGCCTTTCTTTGTCCAGGGTGATAATTTTCAAAATAGTCAACCTTGGGATACCTGTTATTTTCCCACCCCACAGCTGATGGTACTTATGTGTGCAGCACATTCACATTTTAGTGAATAAAAGGAAGAAGGAGGGCAAGAGAAAAGAGATATGAGGATTGGAAGATTGTGAGGCCCTCAATTCTTCCTTCAACTATCCTGCAATTCCTCCTTCTCTTCATATTTAGAATGAAATCTCATCAGAAGTAGTCACAATCTCACTCAGGGGAACTGATGCAATCCCAAGTATATGAGGTTTTAGAAAGGAGTGGGCCAAGAATGATATGAATTATTATATGAGTGATTGAGTCTGATAGTGTGTGCACAATGATTTGTCTTCTTCAGTGTTTAAGCAAGGGAGATCTTATAGCCAAGGAATATATCCACAAGAATCAACAAATATCCATGGACATCAGTAGCTTGAGTAGACCTGTGTGGGTGGGATGGGTGAGGGCTCTGCAAGGGCATTACTATGCCAGTGCGGGGTGTGACTACTGAGAACCCTGCTGAGACCATGTTCATCTGAAATATTCTGTGTTCCATACTAAATACTGGTAGAAACACCCAAATCGCTGAATTATAGCATCTGGGTTTGGCTGTGTGTATGTAACATAATAGAGTCTCAGATGAACAAGGGGTCTCTTTCAGTGGCCCTAACTTCCTTCTTTGTGCTTAGTTAACTGAGCTTTGAGCTAGGCTTTGGCTGCCTACCTCCTTGATCTCCCTTTGACTAAAGCACTCTCTTCTGTGACACTTACCCCATCTACTCCATTTGCTTTCTGCTGTATTGTAGGATAAAAAGAGATTTTAAAAATAAACTTTTTTCCTTCTAGGTGTTTGCTGTTAGTCTGCTGGTCTCATTCATAACATTGGTGTGGGTGTCAGGAAACCACATTGTCCTTCAAAACCTTTCTAGCTTTAGAGGCATCTTAGAAAGGAAGGAGTTGAGGATGCTCAAACTGGTGGACACATTACTTTGATACAATGAAAATAATGTCATGGTGGTGTGCAGTTTTATTCAAAAGAGCTGAGAAGCAGAGAAAAAAAATCATCTTGGAGATGACATTTGAGATGGAATGTGAATAATTTGTCAGAAAGAGATTTAGTGAGTAGGTAGGTGGCTAAGAAGGAAGGACTTCCATGATACCACACTTTTCATTTAACTCCTACCTTGTAGTCTCTTTTACTTGTATCTCCTCATCTCCCAAACTTCTTTGTGGCCCAGGGCTCTGCCCATGATCATATGCTCTTCTCTATGTACACTCATTCCCTACGGTGATCTTGTGTACTCCCATGTCTTTAAATACCATTTATACACAGAACCTCCCAAATTTATGTCAGCTCAGTGAGACCTCTCCTCTGAACTGCAGACTCATATATTCAATAACTGCTCAACATCTCCATTTAGATGTCCTAAAAACACCTCAAACTCAATTTTTCTGAAACTGAATTTCTAATCTTCCCTCTACATCCATCCAAACCATAGCCTTCTTCATCTCTGTTGATGGCTACTCCATACTTCCAGTTGTTTAGTCCAAGAATATTGGAGCCATCCATGACTCCTCTATTTCTCTCACATTCCACTTCCAATTGGTGAGAAAATCCTGGGGCTTTTCCTTCAAAATATATCCAAGATTCAAATTCTTACCACATCCATTACCTTTCAGATATTGTCAGCTCACATCTGGGTTCCCACAATACCCTAACTAGTTTCACTGATTCCATAATTTTCCCTCTATAGTCTGTGCTCAAAACATCAGAGAGATACTTTAAAAAAGCATGTCAGGTCAACTATCTGCTCAAAATCTGCAATGGCTCTGTGGACATGGAGATGCAACACCCAGGTTCCTTTTCATTGACACACTTATTATCCCGGCTTCAGCTGTCATCCCTGTTTAAGGATTGCATTAGCTGCAGAGAGCAGCCTTGTCCAAGGTCATGTCCTTTCCCAGGGTAGCCTATATTCAGTGATTGATCAGTGTATGAATTTGTGGCTGACACTGTCATTGAGTATCAGAGCTTGACTTCTCCCTTGTTGCTTCTTCTTCTTCTTCATTTCCTCCATAGATATTGACCCCAAAGGCATTGCTTAATATATTTTCTGAAGTATTAACTTTGTTTTACATCTGCTTCCTGGGGAACTCAACCTGTGACAGGCTCCTCACTTCATACAGAGTTCCTACAATGCATTACAGGGCCTTATATGATTTAGTCCCTTATTACCTCTCTGACTTCACCTATGTCGCTCACCCTCACTTTTGTAGCTATAGACAAAGTAGCCTCCTTGGTCTCTGAGCATGCCAATAACACACCTACCTTAGGGCCTTTCCTCTAGCAGTTCCTTTTACCATGAATGCTCTCTCTAGCTACATGCTTGGCTAACTCCTTCACATCATTACTTTGCTCAAATATCACCTTCCCCATGAAATCTATCCTGATCTCCCTATTTAATATTCCCTCCCACCACTCCTCTCACCTCTTACTCTTTTCTAATTTTCTTTTTGTTCAAACAGAACAAATTGTTCACAGTGTCACTTTCTGACATCCCATATAATTTATTTACTTATTATTTTTATTGTTTATTGTCAGCTTCCTCTTGTTTGCATGTAAGCTCCATGAGAACAGAGATCATTGACTGTTTTATTTACTGAAATCTTCCAAGTTCCTAGTTACAGTGCCTGGAAAAAAAAATAGATACTAAACAAATTTGTTGAATGAATACAGTAGATTTAAGAGTAGGAACAAAGTATGTGTTGAGAGAAGGTGATAGAGATGAAAGAATAGGAAGACCACAGCTGTAAATCACTTTGATTTCTCCCTTGGTACTCTTGCTTTTTTCCCATTTCTTTAGGCAAATATTAGCAAAAATAATAATTATTGATAGAACAGCACTTGGCATCAGGAGACCTAGGTTCATGTCCAGTATTGTTACTAGCTGTGTGACCCTTGCATCTATATTTATTTATTTATTTATTTATTTTTAACATCTTTATTGTAGTATAATTGCTCTACAATGTTGTGTTAGTTTTTTCTGTATAACAAAGTGAATCATCTATATGTATACATATATCCCCATAACCCCTCCCTCTCGTGCCTCCCTCTCACCCTCCCTATCCCAACCCTCTAGGTGGTCACAAAGCAGAGAGCTGATCTCCCTGTGCTATGCAGCTGCTTCCCACTAGCTATCTATTTTACATCTATGACCCTTGTACCTTTTTTCTCTCTAAGCTTTATTTCCTATCTGTAAAATGGAAATAGTAACACTTAGTTCCCAGTATATGCCTGGCACATACTAGGTGTTCAATAAATGTTTTTTGCCATTCCACCACCCTCCAAAGATGAATGATATAAACTAAATGGCTGAAATGTAGTGTGTATTTGAAACTGTAACCACAAAAATAGGTGTACACATTCATTACATTATGTATGGGCTTCAACTTTAACTCTGTGCTGTGGATCTGCATCATAAATTTGGGGTGGGGGAAGAATCTGCCCCATTTCCATTTATTCATTGACTTTTTAGCCCCTTTACTTCATCTCCAGGATCAGGGTAGCAATTGAAATAATTCACAGACATGATGTCTGTAATGTTCTTTGACCTCCACAAAGAGACAAAAATACCAGAAAACAACAGTAACATAGTTAGTCAGCTGTGTAGAACAGTAGAGAAAAATCATGAACCATAGGTCTCAATATTAAACACATGACTGCATTAATAACCATGAATAAATGACTTCAGCTATCCTAGCCTTTCAACTTGTTTTTCTCTCTAGATCACTCCTTCTTCAAACTGTTGCATGGGCTAGCTTCTCATCATTCAGTTATCTGTTCAAATATCCACTCAGGCCTTTTTCTGACAAACTCTACCTGAAATAGCTCCCTTATTTCAGTTACTTTCTATCCCATTGCTTTGCTTTATTATCATCATACAACTTATCACTCCCAGAAATTATATAGGTTATTTGTCTACATCTTTGTTGTCTTTCTCGCACTATGAGAATCTAAGCTCCCTAAAAGTATGGACCTTATCGATCTCCTTCTTCACCATTAGCCAAGTCCAACAAAAAGCATTTGAATAAATGAGTGATTGAATCTACAAAATAGAATAACTCCCTGCCCTCCTAACCATCCAGGAATGCTATGAAGATTTATCAGCTCTCTGGGACAGTTCTTAGTAGGAAAGGAAGGAGCTATACACATCTAAAGAATTATTTAAAGTCACATTTCAGTAATAGAATTTCTGGACTATATTCACTAGTTAAATGTCACTGGACATTGCTAAATATAAATGTTTACTAAAAGAATGTGGGCTGTAGCGTCTTGGAAACTAGATGGAATTCATTTTTATTAAGTACCTGTACTGCACTATTATATGCTAAGGATATAGCTTCTCATTTAGTTCTCAATAGAATCGAATAAGGTAAGGATTATTACCTGCAATAGTAGGCTTAAAAAGATTAAATCACTAGAGCCGAATCACAGAGCTAGTGGAGGCTGGAATTATGCCCATTCTATTGATCTCATTGTTTCTCCTACTCTATACTCTTGGATCCCTCAAATCTAGGCTTCTTACGCAAAGTTCAAGCATACTATATCCATAGTGTAAACTGGCCTATCTGAAAATAGCGAGGAAAGAAAATGGAGCTTTCTTACCTTAGTTATTGGTTGTCTGAAATCCTAGTTGAAAGAAATCTGAGAATTTGGAAGCTTGTAGGATTAGAAAAGCCAAATTCCTTACCTCAAACTAAGCTTTGTGAGAGCAAGGGCAAGGAGATAGACTTACAGGAAATAAGATTGGCGTCAAGAAAATCCTAATTTCCTAGACCAGTGTTTCCCAATCAGTATTGATGATGATAATAAGAATCACCTGGAATGTCTGGTCGAGGTTTTCCAGGTCCCCTACTCAGGAGCTTATATTTTAGCAAGCAGCTTATGTAAATTTATTATCAGGTAATTTAAGGAAATAATTCTGGCCTCACTCGATTGACACCTACAAGTCAGTGATTCTCAATATGGGATCCCAGGACCAGAATTATCAGTCTCCTGTGTGAACTTGTTAGAATACATAAATCCTTGGACCCCACACTAGACTTACTGAATCAGAATTTCTGTTGGTGGGCCCCAGCAATTTGTAGTTTAACAATCTCTTCAGGTGATTCTAACATGTGCTAAAGTTTGAGAACTACTATATTAAAGGGACTCCAATCCTGGCCAACAATGGCAAAAACTCATTATTTAAACCCAGAACAACTCCTAGACACAAGAAATGGCATAAGATGAAGCAGACAGTTAAAGCTGTTCATCCCCAAGAAAGTGCATCCACCCAAGATATGTCTCCAAGGGAGACCCTCTTAGAGAACAAAAAGAGGCTGGCTGACCAGAGGACTCATTCTATTGCCAGGGCAGAGTCCTTGTCTAACAGATTATGAAATATGCTTTGAACAAGAAACTACTGTGTATTGCTTCCTGTTTCCTCCCTTCTTTCAAATGGTAGTTTTTATTATACTTCTCTGGTTATTTCTTCACAATTGTATATGGGGTATGTTGGAGGGAAGGTTAGTTTGTAATTTAACTACAGGTGACAAGACTGCTAGGATGATGGATCTGAAGATGTCTGCATATCAACTAGAGATCCTAAACTTAATGTTAAATGTAGTAACTGGATAAGACTTTAGGTTTTTCCCCTTTGAAGACATAAATTTACTACATGTAGGTGTGAACATTTTTGAAAGGGGATATGTGGGAAGAAAGGTGTTCATGGATGCTCACTACCCAAAGGAAGAAGCTATACTAGAAATTTGTGATTGGTTCATGGCATTCACTCCTCATGCCCTTGATTTCACTAGGAATCCATTTGGTTCTAGGGAGATATATTTTAGGGTTTAGGGATGGAACACATGCCCTGGCTAAGCCAATCAGTGCATTTTATCCATGGGACTTCAGTGGTCTAGGTATGTGACCTAAGCCAGTTCAGAATGCATCACAGGACATAGGTTATTTAACTTTCTCTAGACTGAAACTACTGTGGCCTGGAACTGCTGGTCTAATTTAGCTACCATGAGGAAAGGCAGCCTGAGAATGGAACTGACATACTGAAGAGGGAAACTCGTAACGAATCACAGACACTGAGCATGAGCCCCAATCAAACTGTGCCTGAAGCCCATCTAACTTCTGGATTATTTTAGATACATGAATCAATAATGCTTGGTAACTGTTTAAACATGTTTAACAGGGGTTTCTTGTTATATGCAGAAAAGCATTCTGTCATAAGAGGCAAACAAATTTGCATATGTCAGTAGATGTCAGTATAAGTTGGAATAAAAAATGATTGTTCATTTCAATTTTGAATAACTGATTATAGTACCTTAACTTTTTCCAAAGCTTCAGTTTATTTTTTTTTTTTTTTTTTTTTTTTTTTTTCTCATGGTCACAAAGCACAGAGGTGATCTCCCTGTGCTATGCGGCAGCAAAGCTTCAGTTTATAGTTGATTCCCCCTTTAACTTCCCTCAACAAAAATATACTGGCTTCAAGGAGTTCCTTCCACAAAATTGATCATGTTTATATACATTTCACATTCTACTAGTCAGAAAAATTTACCTGGCAGAAATTGTTGGTTTGCAGAGACATGTAAGTTTTCATTAACCTGGGTTGGGGTATGGAAGTTTGAATTAATCATACCTCCTTCCCTTCCAGATTCTGAACCAACTAAAAAATATACACAGGAATCAAAGAGGGATTAAAATACCAGCTTTAATATACTGTTAAATGAAAAAGCAAAATTCATAACAGCATGTATAGTATGCCACAATTTGTATAAAAATCTGATATACACATATATAATATACTTGTAATACATGGATTATCTCCAGAAAAGTACATGGTAACTGGTAAGAGTGGTTATCTTTGGAAATTGGGACTGAGGTCAGGGGTGGGAAAAAAGGAAGGAGACTTACTTTATACTGTATATCCTTTTGTACTGTTTGATTTTTACCAGAGGTGTGTGTTTTTGTCCAAAAATGATTTATATGTTAAAAATTTTTTAAGAATAAAAATAGATACCAGCTTTATTGCTGATAGGTCTGGACTTGAGAACATATTTTGGACCTAAGCCTGAAATGAACTTTTACCCCAAGTGTAAAGACAATGGATCCCCCACCCCAGAGGGTGAGAGAGGTCTACAGATTATATGTTTACCCAGCCATGTAGTGAAGGACTGTAGTCTTTTCCGTATCTTTCTGTGAGAAATGAGCTCAAGAGCCAAGAGGGCCCTAAGTTGCATAGCCATAATAACCCTTTTCTCAAGTTCACCAAATTATTTCTCCTCCCATTTGGGAGACAGGTAGAAATTTTCTTCCAAATATTTCTGAGAGGCAGAAGTCCTTTTGTTTCTTGGCCAGGAACATGGAGAGAGGCAGAGGATAGATCCTATCATACCTTTGGACATTTCTGTCCACATTGCCAACACCCAAGACAAACAGGGATTGGATGTCCCCTTTGGGGAAGACCAGCAGAATCTTAGGAATGTCCTGCTTCCTCTTGTGTAAGACTGGTGAGGAGTTCTGCTTTTGCCCCAGAAGGCTCTGAAATAAGTCAAACTAAAACAGTAATTAAATTAACTCTAAGGCTACATTACACCTCAGGTTGAAAATTCACTCACTAATTTATCCCCAATTTATAATTATGTCCGGCCACATTATCTGACATAGCTTACAAAGATTATACAATAAGCCCTAAAGATAGCATTAAAATAGTACAAATAATACAATATCAACAACATAATGAAAATGCCTTAATTTGAACTGTATGAAAATCACACCAACTATTAAACTCCAAGGGAAAAATGAATGCCCCCAATTAAATTTCTATTTTAAAGTCCAAAGGAATTAAAGTCCAAAATTCTGCCTTCCCCAATTTCTTGGTTTTTCTGATGTCAGCCATACAGATCTCACAAAGATGTCTGGACAGATATGGGGTTCCTTCATCAGCTGTAGCCTGGGCTGTCTTCCTCTTGATTTGGTGTAGTTCCTTCAGAACTTCAGGAGTTGAATTAATGTAACCTCACAATTGCATGTCATACATATATGTCATACATTAAGAGTCCACAGGGTCAACAGGACATAAGATTATCACAGTGTCAGCCTCACATCCAAAAAATTAGCAAGCACACTAATCCTCAGCCTCTAAAACAGATATCTCAAGCAAATTTATGTCCCCAGGACTTAGTAAATAGGGTAATAAAGACCCACATTGCTGTCATCAGTCAAATATCTGAGCAGAGACTTAGTGGCATCAAAAGGAAGAAACATAGAGAAAACATGGGAGAAGAGAATACTTTCTTGGTTTCATCCTCAGCAGGATGCCAGTCTGTCTGTGCCAGTAGTCTGGACCCCATGACCTGTGAACTTAAACTAATTTGGAAGATATTTCCCAAGTGGTTGATTGTACTGTCATGAGTCCCAGCCCCAAATTTGCAGAAGTCCATGGCCTGTCTGTTACTGCTAATGGAGCTTCTATAAGAAACCCAATGAGAATGCATTGGCTTTGGCCGTGTGCGTCTCTCCAAAACCCTGCTTATTTTTCAACTTTTCTTTCCTAGTTAACTTTCCAAAGTTAACCTTCACTAATGCCTTCAATAATGGAAGGTACAAGGCCCACTCCATTACTTATTTTTCTGCTGAAGTAAGGCTCACCCTTATCTGCACATGAGTTTCTTAGGTCCAGCCAAGAAACAGGATAAAGTTGAAAAACAAAACACTAACAAATATCTATTAGATTTCTATCTACCAATGCCAGCATTTAAAACATCATTAAGCACTTAGAACATCATTAAGTCTATTGATCATCTAGCACTGATTCTAATCTCTGTGTTCCTCACTCCTGTTAGGACACCAGAATAAATGAGCTCACCAGTTCCTACAAGGAAGCAAAGCCTATTTTCAGCTTTTCTTAGTTCTAGCAAGTGCATTGCCCACCACATATGCTGGGACTCAGAAGTCTTCTAAGAATCAAATGAAAACCTAATTTAAAATTTTTCAAAGCGTCCCTCTTGTTATAGGAAAGAAATATGTATCTCAGCCTGATTCCAGAATTTTTTTCCTTTATATTGAGGTCCTAGACAGATCTGCCAACCCTTGCCAAACCTGGCCTTTATCCTGTGACTGAGGACTAGAGCTAGAGCCCAGCCTAATGCTGTATTGGGCTGGCAAAGCCCAATTGTGCTAAAGTCTGCCTGCACAGCCTGTGTCTGTAAAAACCCACTCCTTGTCTGCAGGTACCAGCCAGAGCTATTGTAGACAACAGAAATCCTAGTCCCATTAATGACCAACCATGATTTCTCCACTTGCAGTTTGGTTCCCAAATGCTTGCCCTCTTAACAATTTTGTAAGGTTTCTCAGCCTATGCTTATGTACTAAAATGCAAAATAATTACCCTCTTGATTTCCGAACCAAGTTTAGTAATAGGTACAAGAATCAGAAAGGGAACAAAATATTAGCCTTACTTTCAGTACAGTTAGAATTTAAAATGCAACTTAGACAGAAGACCAAAATAAGCTTCCCATTCCTCCCCATATTAGACTTTTGAAGGGGAGGGGTTGAATTGCAAAGACACTTACCCAGCCAGCCCTAAGGGGAGGGTTGAATTGCAAAGAAATTTACCCAGCCAGCCACATTGAATATCTCAGGAAGCTTCACACTTCAGTGAGTGCAGATTGTCCAAATGCCCAGAAGAATGAGGCAAGAGGTGTTCAGCTACCTTTAGACTATTAACACCACCCAAGATAAAAATATGGGCCAATGGATGTCAGACTTTACCTTTCTCACTAATTAGATAAGTCATTCATTCTTCTGTGGGGAGGAACCAGTAAAAAGGTTGGAGATAAAGGCAAAATGTTTCTTCAAAAAATGTCTGAGAGGGTGGATTTCCATTTTTTTTGCCAGGCAAAAGTGTGAAAAGGGGGGAGAAGATGGTTCTTACAAACTGTAAAGCAATCAAGACTTTTTGTGTGTTCAGATTTTACAAACAGTCTCACATATTTGTCAAATTTCAAAATGACCTCTAAGATGTTTTTACCAAATCATAGACATAGATATGGAAATCATCATCAAATTTGATGAAGTACACAGAGGGTTTTGCTTCCACCTGATGAATTACCATGCCAGTTCTCTTGGAGCCATCCTCCTTGGCATATTCCACCTGTTTGCCTACTAGGCTGTCTATTACTTCTCCTGGCTCCCTCTCTGAGAGCGGAGAATCATTGGAATCTGGAAGGATGTGTAGGTCACCGTCTTTATAATCATCTAAGAGCTGGTACATATATAATACAGGATCTTTCTCATAGGTAATGTAAAACCATGTGTTCATGACAGGTGCCTGAGCTAAGACCATCCCCCTCCATTCATTTTTGGAACCTTCCTCTGTCTCAAAAATATGTTCCACTGCTTTGCCAATCATAATTTCTGTTAAGTGTGTATCACTGATTCTAGATGATGCAACTCTATTCGGAAGGATTTCAAGTGATGACACTCTTTCATCTCTGTGAAGTTCCAATCCATAAACACAGTCAAATCCATCATATTTGATAAGATACAGAGAGGGATTTACAGGTACCTGATCCAGAACGGTTCCCTTCCACTGTGTTAGAGGTTCATCTCCGTCTTTCCACCCATGCCGAATTCTGCAGCCTACGATGTTCCTCCGATGCTGGGAGGTGGGTCTGCTCCTATGCTTCTTGTGTGCAGCCTTTCTCTTCATCTCGGTCACAGACACACTGGCATGTCCTGCGCCTGTCCTGGACCGCTGCCCTGCAGCTGCTTTTCCGAGCGGGGTCTTCATGCCTGCGCGGAGCATAGTAGCAAGGAGGACCAAGAAAGGAAATCAAGAAAAAATAAATTAAATGCATGACACGATGAAGTTTTTCTCCTAATTAGTGCATTCTGTGCACCCACGCCTAAGTTTTTCCCGAAAGCTATGCAGAACGGCTGGTCTGCTGGAAATCAAGCCATTCTGGCTGCGTGCCTGCAGTAGCCTTCCTCCCCAGCTAGTTCAGGCTATGCTAGCGCGAAGGAGTTGCGGTTACAGTCAAAGAAATAAGGGGCACCCCCCTATTCCTCCCGCCCTGCGTCCAACACTGTCCAGACCAGGGGGCACAGATTCCCCCAGGCCGGGGATAGCGGGCCTCGCGTGCCCAAATCGGGCACCTCGCTGCTGCCTCCGCGGTGAGCCTGTGTCAAAGGAGGACCAGCAGACGACGAGCCAGGTGCTTGCAAGAGCTGAGAGGGAGGATCCTTAGGAGAGGAGCGTGTCAAGTGGGCTGCTTGACAAACAGGATGGCGGCAGTGTCTCCAGCACTCGGCTCGCGGGCCCTCCGCTCCCTGTTGGCAACAGCGGCCCCTCTGCCACATCAGGTTCCCACCAGCCGCTGCAGTCGCCGCAGTCTCCTCCCTCTTTTCCGTAGAGCACAGCTTCCGGCCAGGAGAGAGGCCTCCCCTTCCTGCCCAGCAAAGCACCCCCCGCACCTCGCCCGCCAACTCTCTTGTCCGCCCCTGCCCTGGGCCTGGGAGGCGCTCTTTGGTTCCTTGCCCCGCCCCTTTCCCAAAATCTGGAGCCGCCTGGCCAACAAATCCCCTCCCCACCCCCCCTGCGCCCCCCCCCCCCTTCTGTGCCCCCCCCCACCCCCCCCCCCTGCCCCGCCCCTTTCCCAAAATCTGGAGCCGCCTGGCCAACAAATCCCCTCCCCAACCGCCTTGCGCCCCCTCTTCAGTTCTGGGCCCCCAGTATCCCCACCCCCACCCTTATCCTTACCTCAATACCCCTGATCCATCTGCTTTTCATCCTCCAGGAATTTGCCCTTTCCTTTCCCCCTGTCATTCTGGAGATATTCTTTATATACAGAAACCTGCCTTTTCTATCATTTAAGGGAATTTGAGGCAGGAGAGAAATGCACTAGTGCTCAGTCTGCCATCTTGACCCAATCTCGGTAATTTTTACTGACTTGTACTCCCGGACTTGTTGAGGATAATTTTTTTTTTTCTTTTTCACTGATTGCAGAGGAATTGTATGGGCAATGTGGGCACGGTGTAAAGTTTAGCAAATTGACATGAAGAAGAAAATAATCAACTATAAACCCACCTCCCATTCCGCAGGGCTCATAGCCAAATATTAACACTTTCCATTGCCTTTTTAATACGCTCTTACAAAGCTGGGATGATTTTGCATATGCATTTTCATGGCATGCCCTTTTCCATATAGAATAAGTGTTTAATCAGGTTATTAGATATTGTCTGAAACATGTTTTGTAGTGGCTTCACTAAAATCAGGATATTTTCACAGTTTAACCATTCCCTCCCACCTTCACATGTTTAGTTTAAAAAAATACTTATAAAATGATGCTTGCATATGAATGATTGATCTGTTCTTTTGAACAGAATAATCTAGACGCAAACTTATAATCAAAACAATTATTACAATTATAACAAGAATTTAGTATTTCAACACTGCGATATCATAAATCTATGGAGAAACTCTTATTTTAGAAGAGATTCAAACATTTTTGCTTTCATCACAGCCATCGTAGTGGGTGTGAAGTAGTATCTCATTGTGGTTTTAATTTGCATTTTCCTAAGGACTAATGATGATGGGCATCCTTTGATATGCTTGTTTGACATTTGTGTATTTTCTTTGGAGAAATGTCTATTTGAATTATTTGTTCATTTTAAAATTGATTGTCTTTGTTGTTGTTGTTGTTGCTTTTGTAAGTATTCTTTATAAATTCTAGATGAGAGACCCCTATCAGATATATTATTTGAAAATATTTTCTCCCTTTCAGTGGATTGTCTTTTCAGTTTTTCTTCAAAAATTGAAATATAATAGATTTACAATATTATATTAGTTTCACATGTACAACATAATGAATCAATATTTTTATACATTGTATTGCATTAGAGTTATCACAAGGTAATGGCTGTATTTCCCTGTGTTGTACAATATATCTCGTTGCTTATTTATTTTATACATAATAGTTAGTATCTCTTAACTCCCTACCCTTATTTTGCCCCTCCCTTTTTCCTTCTCCTCATTGGTAACCACAACGTTGTTCTCTGTATCTGTGAGTCTGTTTCTATTTTGTTATATTCGTTCATTTTTTTATTTTTTAAATTCCATATACAAGTGATAACATAGAGTATTTGTCTTTGACTTATTTCACAAAGCATAATAACCTCTAGATACATACAAGTTGCTGCAAATGGCACAAATAGCAGAATTTCATTCTTTTTTATGGCTGAGTAATATTCCATTGTGTGTGTGTGTGTGTGTGTGTGTGTGTGTGTATACATATATATATGTATACACACACACCACATCTTTTTTTTTCGGTACGCAGGCCTCTCACTGTTGTGGCCTCTCCTGTTGCAGAGCACAGGCTCCAGACGCACACGCTCAGTGGCCATGGCTCACAGGCCTAGCTGCTCTATGGCATGTGGGATCTTCCCGGACTGGGGCACGAACCCGTGTCCCCTGCATCGGCAGGCGGACTCTCAACCACTGCGCCACCAGGGAAGCCCCACCACATCTTTTTTTATGGTTAGGTGTGGTTACTTTTAATTTTTATTTTTAACAATTTTTTATTGAAAAACAGTTAATTCACAATACTGTGCTACTTTCAAGTTCACAGCAAGGTGACCCAGTCACACACACACATGCATAAATATGTACACTCTTTTTTCACATTCTCCTCCATTACAGGTTACCATAAGACATTGAGTATAGTTCCATGTGCTATACAGTAGGTCCTTGTTGGTTATCTGTTTTATATACAGTATTGCATATATTTTAATCCCAAACTCCTAATTTATCCCTTCCCCCTCCCCTTTGGTAACCATAAGTTCATTTTCCATGTCTGTGGGTCTATTTCTGTTTTGCAAATAAGTTCATTTGCATAATTCTTGTAGATTCCACATATAAGGGATATCATATGATATCTTTGTCTGGTTTACTTCACTTAGTGTGATAATCTCTAGGTCCATGCATGTTGCTGCAAATGGCATTATTTCATTTTTTAATGGCTGAGTAATATTCCATTGTATATATGTACAACATCTTCTTTACTCATTCATCTGTCGGTGGACATTAGGTTGCTTCCATGTCTTGGCTATTGGAAACAGTGCTGCAATGAATATTGGGGTGCATGTGTCTTTTTGAACCATGTTTTTCTCTGTATATATGCCCAGGAGTAGGATAACTGGATCATATGTTAGCTCTATTTTTAGTTTCTTAAGGAAACTCCTACTGTTTTCCATACAGGCTGTACCAATTTACATTCCAACCAATGGTGCAGAAGGGTTCCCTTTTCTCCACACCCTCTCCAACATTTATCATTTGTAGACTTTTTCATGATGGCCATTCTGATTGGTGTAAGGTGATATATCATTGTTGTTTTGATTTGCATTTGTCTAATAATCAGCGATGTAGAGCATCTTTTCATGTGCCTCTTGGCCATCTGTATGTCTTCCTTGGAGAAATGCCCATTTAGGTCTTCTGCCCATTTTTTGATTGGGGTATTTGGTTTTTGGATATTAAGCTGCATGAGCTGTTTGTAAATTTTGGAGATTAATTCCTTGTGGGTCGCATCATTTTCAAATATTCTCTCCCATTCTGTGGATTGACTTTTCATTTTGTTTATGGTTTCCTTTGCTGTGTAAAAGCTTTTTAAGGTTAATTAGGTCTCATTTGTTTATTTTGTTTTTATTTCCATTACTCTAGGAGATATATCAAAAAAGATTGCTGTGGTTTATGTCAAAGAGTGTTCTGCCTATATTTTCCTCTAAGAGTTTTATAGTATCTGGCCTTACATTTAGGTCTTTAATCCATTTGAGTTAGTTTTGTGTATGGTGTTAAATAATGTTTTAATTTCACTTTTTTACATGTAGCTGTAAAGTTTTTCCCGAACCACTTATTGAAGAGACTGTCTTTTCTGCATTGCATATACTTGCCTCCTTTGTCAAAGATAAGGTGACCATAGGTGTGACCACAGTTGTGTGCGTTTATCTCTGGGCTTTCTATCCTGTTACATTGATCTATGTTTCTGTATTTGTGCCAGTACCATATTGTCTTGATTACTGTAGCTTTGTAGTATAGTCTGATTCCTCCAGCTCCATTTTTCTTTCTTAAGATTGCTTTGGCTATTTGGGGTGTTTTGTATCTCTATACAAATTTTAAGATTTTTTTTTAGTTCTGTGAAAAATGCCATTGATAATTTGATAGGATTTGCATTGAACCTATAGATTGACTTGGGTAGTATTGACATTTTGACAATATTGATTCTTCCAATCTAAGACATGGTATATCTTTCCATCTGTTTGTGTCATCTTCAATTTCTTTCATCAATATCTTATAGTTTTTGGAGAACAGGTCTTTTGCCTCCTTAGATAGGTTTATTTCTAGGTATTTTATTCTTTTTGATCCAGTGGTAAACGGGAGGGTTTCTTTAATTCCTCTTTCTGATCTTTGGTTGTTAGTGTATAGAAATGCATAGGTTTCTCTATATTAATTTTGTATCCTGCAACTTTTCCAAATTCATTGATGAGCTCTAGTCTTTTTCTTGTAGCATCTTTAGGATTTTCTATGTATAGTATCATGTCATCTGCAAACAGTGAGAGCTTTACTTCTTTTCCAATTTGGATTGCCCTTATTTCTTTCTCTTCTCTGAATCCTGTGGCTAGGGTTTCCAAAACTATGTTGAATAAAACTGGCGAGAGTGGATATCCTTGTCTTTTTCCTGATCTTAGAGGAAATGCTTCCAGATTTTCACTATTGAGTATGATGCTAGCTGTAAGTTTGTCATATATGGCCTTTATTCTGTTGAGTTATGTTCCCTCTATGCCCACTTTCTGGATAGTTGTTATCATAAAAGTGTTGTTGAAATCTATCAAAAGCATTTTTCTGCATCTATTGAGATGATCATATGGTTTCTATTCTTCAATTTGTTGATGTGGTGTATCACACGGATTGAGTAGCAGATATTGAAAAATCCTTGTACCACTGGGATAAATCCCACTTGATCATGGTGTATGATGCTTTGATTGTAATGATAGTTTCGGTTTGCTAGTATTCTGTTGAAGATCCTGCATCTATGGTCACCTGTTATATTGGCGTGTAATTTTCTTTTTTGTAATATCTTTTTCTGGTTTTGGTATCAGGGTGATTGTGACCTCATAGAATAAGATTGGGAGTGTTCCTTCCTCTGCAATATGTTTGGAATAGTTTCAGAAGGACAGTTGTTAACTTATCTATCAATGTTTGATAGAATTCACCTGTGAAGCCATCAGGTCCTGGCCTTTTGTTTTTTGGAAGTTTTTATTTTTAAATTTTATTTATTTATTTATTTATTTATTGCACTCATAGTTCATTTGTTTGTTTATTCATTTATTGTCCCCCCCCCACTAAAAGGTAACCTCAGTGAAGGCAAGACCTTGTCTGTCTTGCTGACTGTATTTTCAAAGCCTATGACAGTGCCTGTAGTAGGGGTGTATAGACGTTTAATGAGTGAACAATAAGTGACGTCTCTCTGTCAGTCTGAGTAATTTAGATGATTATGTTGGTATCATTAGTCATGATTATGTATACACCCAAGATTCATTTTTACTATTTAATTTGCAACTTCTGGTAACTGTTTCCATCAATCTAATTTATATTCCTCCCATTCATCTCCCTCCTTTGTACAAATTTACTGACTCTCCAGTGTGTGCTTTAAAAAACAATATTGTTATATTACTACCAGCAGGAGTGGCCTGCATGGGGTGGTGGGTGCATTGGGCTCAGGGTATGTGTGGGCTGTGAGGGGTAGATGATAATTGGGAGGCTGAAGGAAAGGGAGTGGAGCTGGAGGCCAGGCCCAAAGGCTCCACCGATTTACCTCTGGGAAGAGGTACACTTAATAAAGGAGTCATGACAAGCTAGGACCAGGCTGCCAATAAGATTAAGAAATTCTTGGAAATCTAGCTGTCCATCAGAGTCGAGGTCCAGCTTCTTCATCATGCGGTCAAGGCCACCAGGGTCCTTCTGGTTCTTTGTGAAGGCACCCAGCTCTGTATTCATGAAGATAAGGAACTTGGCCTTGAAGAGTTTGCTGTTGTTACCGTCCCTTCCAGTATGTTTTTGGAAAACAGCAATCAGAGACTCGATGCACCGTTCAGCCTCTGTATGGCTGGATATTTTTGCCATGTTGGGAGAGGAGCGAAGCACGGGGCTGTGAGCGAGGAGCGGAAGGGCGAGCACTCTTTTGGAAATTTTTAAATCCCATTTTCAATTTTAGTACTTCTGATTTGTTTTTATTTTTTTTCCTTGTTCAGTCTTGGGAGATTGTACCTTTCTAAGAATTGTCTGTTTATCAAGGTTGTCCATTTTATTGAACAATATTTGCTTGTAGCAGTCTCTGACATTCCTTTGTATTTTTATTGTATGCCTTGTAAATTCTCCTTTTTCATCTCTAATTTTATTGATTTCAGCTCTCTCCCTTTTTTTCTTGATGAGTCTGACTAAAGTTTTGTCAGTTTTATTTATCTTTTCAAAGAACCATCTTTTAGTTTCATTGACCTTTGCTGTTGTTCTCCTCATCTCTATTTTGTTTATTTCTGCTCTGATCTTTATGATTTCTTTCCTTCTACTAACTATATGTTTTTTTTGGTTTTTCTTTCTCTAGTTGCTTTAGGTGTAAGGTTAGGTTGTTCATTGGAGATACATATTTTTTTTAACTGTAACTGCTTTTTTATTTACATCTTTATTGGAGTATAATTGCTTTACAATGGTGTGTTAGTTTCTGCTTTACAACAAAGTGAATCAGTTATACATATACATATGTTCCCATATCTCTTCCCTCTTGCGTATACCTCCCTCCCACCCTCCCTATCCCACCGCTTTAAGTGGTCACAAAGCACCGAGCTAATCTCTCTGTACTATGCAGCTATCTATTTAACATCTGGTAGTGTATATATGTCCATGCCTATCTCTCGCTTCGTCACAGCTTACCCTTCCCCCTCCCCATATCCTCAAGTCCATGCTCTAGTAGGTCTGTGTTTTATTCCCATCCTATCCCTAGTCACTTCATTACATTTTTTTTCTTAGATTCCATATATATGTGTTAGCATACGGTATTTGTTTTTCTCCTTCTGACTTACTTCACTCTGTATGACAGACTCCAGGTCCATACTTCACTCTGTATGACAGACTCCAGGTCCATACACCTAACTACAAATAACTCAGTTTCATTTCTTTTTATGCCTGAGTAATATTCCATTGTATATATGTGCCACATCTTCTTTATTCATTCATCTGTTGATGGACACTTAGGTTGCTTCCATGTCCTGCCTATTGTAAATAGATTTGCAATGAACATTTTGGTACATGGCTCTCTTTGAATTATGGTTTTCTCAGGGTATATGGCCAGTAGTGGGATTGCAGGGTTGTATGTAGTAGGTCTGTGTTTTATTCCCATCCTATCCCTAGTCACTTCATTACATTTTTTTTCTTAGATTCCATATATATGTGTTAGCATACGGTATTTGTTTTTCTCCTTCTGACTTACTTCACTCTGTATGACAGACTCCAGGTCCATACTTCACTCTGTATGACAGACTCCAGGTCCATACACCTAACTACAAATAACTCAGTTTCATTTCTTTTTATGCCTGAGTAATATTCCATTGTATATATGTGCCACATCTTCTTTATTCATTCATCTGTTGATGGACACTTAGGTTGCTTCCATGTCCTGCCTATTGTAAATAGATTTGCAATGAACATTTTGGTACATGGCTCTCTTTGAATTATGGTTTTCTCAGGGTATATGGCCAGTAGTGGGATTGCAGGGTTGTATGGTAATTCTATTTTTAGTTTTATAAGGAACCTCCATATTGTTCTCCATAGTGGCTGCATCAATTTACATTCCCACAAACAGTGCAAGAGTGTTCCCTTTTCTCCACACCCTCTCCAGCATTTATTGTTTCTAGATTTATGATGGCCATTGTGACCTATGTGGGATGATATCTCATTGTAGGTTTTTTTTAACATCTTTATTGCAGTATATTTGCTTTACAATGGTGTGTTAGTTTCTGCTTTACAACAAAGTGAATCAGTTATACATATACATATGTTCCCATATTTCTTCCCTCTTGCATCTCCCTCCCTCCCACCCTCCCTATCTCACCCCTCTAGGTGGTCACAAACCACCTAGCTGATCTCCCTGTGCCATGCGGCTGCTTCCCACTAGCTATCCATCCTACGTTTGCTAGTGAATATATGTCCATGCCACTCTATCACTTCGTCATTGCTTATCCTTCCACCTCCCCATATCCTCAAGTCCATGCTCTAGTAGGTCTGTGTTTTATTCCCTTCCTACCCCTAGGCTCTTCATGACGTTTTTTTTCTTAGGTTCATTATATATGTGTTAGCATATGGTATTTGTTTATCTCATTCTGACTTACTTCACTCTGTATGACAGACTCCAGGCCAATCCACCTCACTACAAATAACTCAGTTTCATTTCTTTTTATGGCTGAGTAATATTCCATTGGATATATGTGTCACATCTTCTTTATCCATTCATCTGTTGATGGACACTTAGGTTGCTTCCATGTCCTGGCTATTGTAAATAGAGATGCAATGAGCATTTTGGTACATGACTCTTTTTGAATTATGGTTTTCTCAGGGTATACGCCCAGTAGTGGGATTGCTGGGTCATACGGTAGTTCTATTTGTAGTTTTTTAAGGAACCTCCATATTGTTCTCCATAGTGGCTCTATCATTTTACATTCCTACCAGCAGTGCAAGAGTGTTCCCTTTTCTTCACACCCTCTCCAGCATTTATTGTTTCTAGATTTTTTGAGCTTTAAGTTTACTATTAGACATTTATTCAACTCAAGTTTTATCCAAGAACTTTTTAAAAAATTCTTAAAATTACAGATAATTCAGCACGTAGCCTAATGTTCTTGAAATCCTGTAATTCTCCTAAATATATTATTAATTAATGTAAAGTTTTCCCACTTTCTCATATCATCACATACAATTATGCAACTCTTTATTTACCATGATTAATAACTGTATTTTTAAATAACTGCATTTATTTATTGTAAATGTTTACACACAAATTATTTCTGTATCACTTTACCTTTATGTACCCAATTTTGTTAGTACTTTGTTACAGATTGTAGAAAAATATTTAAATTTAATTTCTTTACTTTCCAATTTTTTGTTTTATTTATTTATTTTTAATTTTTTTAAAATTTTTAACATCTTTATTGGAGTATAACTGTTTTACAATGGTGTGTTAGTTTCTGCTTTACAACAAAGTGAATCAGTTATACATATATATATGTTCCCATATCTCTTCCCTCTTGCGTCTCCATCCCTCCCACCCTCTCCATCCCACCTCTCTAGGTGGTCACAAACCACCTAACTGATCTCCCTGTGCCATGCGGCTTCTTCCCACTAGTTATCCACCTTAAGTTTGGTAGTGTATATATGTCCATGCCACTCTCTCACTTTGCCACAGCTTACCCTTCCCCCTCCCCATATCCTCAAGTCCATGCTATAGTAGGTCTGTGTTTTATTGCCATCCTACCCCTAGTCTCTTCATGACATTTCTTTTCTCTTAGATTCTATATATATGTGTTAACATATGGCATTTGTTTTTCTCCTTCTGACTTACTTCACTCTGTATGACAGACTCCATGTCTATCCACCTCATTACAAATAACTCAGTTTTATTTCTTTTTATGGCTGAGTAATATTCCATTGTATATATGTGCCACATCTTCTTTATCCATTCATGTGTTCATGGAGACTTAGGTTGCTTCCACGTCCTGGCTATTGTAAATAGAGTTGCAATGAACATCTTGGTACATGACTCTTTTTAAATTATGGTTTTCTCAGGGTATATTCCAAGCAGTGGGATTTCTGGGTTGTATGGTAGTTCTATCTGTAGTTTCTTTATTTTCTGTTTTTTTAACATCTTTTTTGGAGTATAATTGCTTTACCATGGTATGTTAGTTTCTGCTTTACAACAAAGTGAATCAATTTTACGTATACATATGTTCCCGTAACTCTTCCCTCTTGCATCTTCCTCCCTCCCACCCTCCTTATCCCACCCCTCTAGATGGTCACAAAGCACCGAGCTGATCTCCCTGTGCCATGGGGCTGCTTCCCAATAGATATGCACCCTACATTTGGTTGTGTATATATGTCCATTCCACTCTCTCACTTCGTCACAGCTTACCCTTCCCCCTCCCCATATCCTCAAGTCCATGCTCTAGTAGGTCTGTGTTTTATTCCCGTCCAACTCCTAGTCTCTTCATGACATTTTTTTTCTTAGATTCCATATATATGTGTTAGCATACGGTATTTGTGTTTTTCCTTCTGACTTACTTCACTCTGTATGAGAGACACCAGTTCTATCCACCTCACTACAAATAACTCAGTTTCATTTCTTTTTATGGCTGAGTAATATTCCATTGGATATATGTGCCACATCTTCTTTATCCATTCATCTGTTGATGGACAGTTAACTTGCTTCCATGTCCTGGCTATTGTAAATAGAGCTGCAATGACCATTTTGGTACATGACTCTTTTGGAATTATGGTTTTCTCAGGGTATATGCCCAGTAGTGAGATTGCTGGGTCATACGGTAGTTCTATTTGTAGTTTTTGAAGGAACCTCCATACTGTTCTCCATAGTGGCTGTATCATTTTACATTCCTACCAGCAGTGCAAGAGTGTTCCCTTTTCTTCACACCCTCTCCAGTATTTATTGTTTCTAGATTTTTTGAAGATGGCCATTCTGACAGGTGTGAGATGATATCTCATTGTAGTTGTGATTTGCATTTCTCTACTGATTAATGATGTTGAGCATTCTTTCATCTGTTTGTTGGCACTCTGTATATATTCTTTGGAGAAATGTCTATATAGGTTTGCTGCCCAGTTTTTTTATTGGGTTGTTTGTTTTCTTGTTATTGAGCTGCAGGAGCTGCTTGTAAATTTTGGAGATTAATCGTTTGTCATTTGCTTCATTTGCAACTATTTTCTCCCATTCTGAGGGTTGTCTTTTGGTCTTGTTTATGGTATCCTTTTCTGTGCAAAAGCTTTTAAGTTTCATTAGGTCCCATTTGTTTATTTTTGTTTTTATTTCCATTTCTCTAGGAGGTGGGTCAAAAAGGATATTGCTGTGATTTATGTCATAGGGTGTTCTGCCTATATTTTCCTCTAAGAGTTTGATAGTGTCTGGCCTTACATTTAGGTCTTTAACTCATTTTGAGTTTATTATTTTCTATGGTGTTAGGGAGTGTTCTAATTTCATACTTTTACATGTACCTGTCCAGTTTTCCCATTACCACTTATTGAAGGGGCTGTCTTTCCTCGACTGTATATTCTTGCCTCCTTTATCAAAGATAAGGTGACCATATGTGCGTGGGCTTATCTCTGCACTTTGTATCCTGTTCCATTGATCTATGTTTCTGTTTTTGTGCCAGTACCATACTGTCTTGATTACTGTAGCTTTTGTAGTTTAGTATGAATCCAGGGAGGCTGATTCCTTCAGCTTCATTATTTGTTCTTAAGATTGCTTTGGCTATTGGGAGTCTTTTGTCTTTCCATACAAATTGAGAAATTGTTTGTTCTAGCTCTGTGAAAAATGCCAGTGGTTGTTTGTTAGGAATTGCATTGAATCTGTAGTTTGCTTTGGGTAGTAGAGTCATTTTCACAGTGCTGATTCTTCCAATCCAAGAATATGGTATATATCTCCATCTATTTGTATCATCTTTAATTTCTTTCATCAGTGTCTTATAATTTTCTGCACATAGGTATTTTGTCTCCTTAGGTAGATTTATTCCTAGATAGTTTTTTTCTTTTTGTTGCAATGGTAAATGGGAGTGTTTTCTTTTTTTCTTTGTGTGTGTGTGTGTGTTTGTGTGTGTGTGTGTGTGTGTGTGTGTGTGTGTGTGTGTGTGTTAAGCGAGACTCTCAATGTTGTGGCCTCTCCCGTTACGGATCACAGGCTCCGGATGCACAGGAAAAGCGTCCATGGCTCCCGGGCCCAGCCGCTCAGCATCTAGTGGGATCTTCCCGGATCGGTTCACAAACCCATGTCCCCGGAATTGGCAGGCAGATTCTCAACCACAGCACCACCAAGGAAGCCTGGGACTGTTTTCTTAATTTCACTCTCAGATATTTCATCATTAGTGCATATGAATGTCAGAGACTTCTGTGCAATAGTTTTGTATCCTGCTACTTTACCAAATTTATTGATTACTTTTAGTAGTTTTCTGGTAGCATGTTTAGGATTCTCTAGATACAGTATCATGTCATCTACAAACAGTGACAGCTTTACTTCTTTTCCGATTTGGATTCCTTTTTTTTCTTATTCTTTTTAAACTTCTTTATTGGAGTATAATTGCTTTACAATGTTGTGTTAGTTTCTGCTTTACAACAAAGTGAATCAGTTATACATATACATATGTTCCCATATCTCTTCCCTCTTGCATATCCATCCCTCCCACCCTCCCTTTCCCACTCCTCTGCGTGGTCAAAAACCACCTAGCTGATCTCCCTGTGCCATGCAGCTGCTTCCCACTAGCTGTACCCTACGTTTGGTAGTGTTCATGCCACTCTCTCACTTCGACAAAGCTTACCCTTCCCCCTCCCCATATCCTCAAATCCATGCTCTAGTAAGTCTGTGTTTTATACCATCCTATCCCTAGTCATTTCATTACATGTTTTTCTTAGATTCCATATATAGGTGTTAGCATACGGTATTTGTTTTTCTCCTTTTGACTTACTTTACTCTGTACATTCATCTGTTGATGGACACTTAGGTTGCTTCCATCTCCTGGCTATTGTAAATACAGTTGTAATGAACATTTTGATACATGACTCTTTTTGAATTATGGTTTTCTCAGGGTATACGCCCAGTAGTGGGATTGCTGGGTCGTATGGGAGTTCTATTTGTAGTTTTTGAAGGAACCTGCTTACTGTTCTCCATAGCGGCTGTATCAAACTACATTCCCACCAGCAGTGCAAGAGTGTTCCTTTTCTCCACACCCTCTCCAGCATTTATTGTTTCTAGATTTTTTGATGATGGCCATTCTGACCGGTGTGAGATGATATCTCATTGTAGATTTGATTTGCATTTCTCTAATGATTAATGATGAATGATGTTGAGCATTCTTTCATGTGTTTGTTGGCAATCTGTATATCTTCTTTGGAGAAATGTCTATTTAAGTCTTCTGCCCGTTTTTGGATTGGGTTGTTTGTTTTTTGTTATTGAGCTGCATGAGCTGCCTGTAGAATTTGGACATTAATCCATTGTCAGTTGCTTCATTTGCAAATATTTTCTCCCAATCTGAGGGATGTCTTTTGGTCTTCTTTATGGTTTCCTTTGCTTCGCAAAAGCTTTTAAGTTTCATTAGGTCCCATTTATTTACATATTTTTTTCTATTTCCATTTCTCTAGGAGGTGGGTCAAAAAGGATCTTGCTGTGATTTATGCCGTAGAGTGTTCTGCCTATGTTTTCCCCTAAGAATTTGATAGTGTCTGGCCTTACATTTAGGTCTTTAACCCATTTTGAGTTTATTTTTGTATATGGTGTTAGACAGTGTTCTAATTTCATACTTTTACATGTAGCTGTCCAGTTTTCCCAGCACCACTTCTTGAAGAGGCTGTCTTTTCTCCACTGTATATTCTTGCCTCCTTTATGAAAGATAAGTTGACCATATGTGTGTGGGTTTTTCTCTGGGCTTTCTATCCTATTCCATTGATCTATATTTCTGTTTTTGTGCCAGTACCATACTGTCTTGATTACTGTAGCTTTGTAGTATAATCTGAAGCCAGAGAGCCTGATTCCTCCAGCTCCATTTTTCTTTCTCAAGACTGCTTTGGCTATTCGGGGTCTTTTGTGTTTCCGTACAAATTGTGAAATTTTCTGTTCTAGTTCAGTAAAAAATGTCAGTGGTACTTTGATAGGGATTGCATTGAATCTGTAGATTGCTTTCGGTAGTGTATGTATTTTCACAATGTGGATTCTTCCAATCCAAGAACATGGTATATCTCTCCATCTATTTGTATCATCTTTAATTTCTTTCATCAGTGTCTTATAATTTTCTCCATACAGGTCATTTGTCTCCTTAGGTAGCTTAATTCCTAGATATATTATTTTATTCTTTTTGTTGCAATGGTAAATGCGAGTGTTTTCTTAATTTCTTTCTCAGACTTTTCATCATTAGTGTATAAGAATGCCAGAGATTTCTGTGCATCAATTTTGTATCCCGCTACTTTACCAAATTCATTGATTAGCTCTAGTAGTTTTCTGGTATCATCTTTATGATTCTCTATGTATAGTATCATGTCATCTCCAAAGAGTGACAGCTTTACTTCTTCTCCTATTTGGATTCCTTTTATTTCTTTTCCTTCTCTGATTGCTGTGGCTAGAACTTTCAAAGCTATGTTTTATAAGAGTGTTGAGAGTGGACAACCTTGTCTTGTTCCTGATCTTAGTGGAAATGGTTTCAGTTTTTCACCATAGAGGACGATGTTGGCTGTGTGTTTGTCATGTATGGCCTTTATTATATTGAGGAAAGTTCCCTCTATGCCTACTTTCTGCAGGGTTTCTATCATAAATGGGTGTTGAGTTTTGTCAAAGCTTTCTCTGCATCGGTTGAGATGATCATATGTTTTTTCTCCTTTAGTTTGTTGATATGGTGTATCAAATTGATTGATTTGCCTATATTTAAGAATCCTTGCAGTCCTGGAATAACCCTCACTTGAACATGGTGTATGATCCTTTTAATGTGCTGTTGTGTTCTGTTTTCTAGTATATGTTGAGGATTTTTGCCTCTACATTAGTCAGTGATATTGACCTGTAGTTTTCTTTCTTTGTGACGTTTTTTTCTGGTTTTGGTATCAGGGTTATGGTGTCCTCATAGAATGAGTTTGGGAGTTTCCTCCCTCTGCTATCTTTTGGAGAGTTTGAGAAGGATAGGTGCTAGCGCTTCTCTAAATTATTGATAGAATTGGCCTGTGAAGCCATCTGGTCCTGGGCTTTTTTCATTGGAAGATTTTTAATCAGAGTTTCAATTTTAGTGCTTGTGATTTTTCTGTTCATATTTTATATTTTTTCCTGGTTCAGTCTCGGCAGGTTGTGCATTTCTAAGAATTTGTCCATTTGTTCCAGGTTGTCCATTTTATTGGCATAGAGTTGCTTGTAGGAATCTTTCAAAATCTTTTGTATTTCTTTCTCTAATTGCTTTAGGTGCAAGGTTAGGTTGTTTTTTCAAGATATTTCCTGTTTCCTAAGGTAGGATTATCTTGCTATAAACTTCCCTCGTAGAACTGCTTTTGCTGCATCACATAGGTTTTGGGTAGTCGTGTCTCCATTGTCATTTGTTTCTAGGTATTTTTTGATTTCCTCTTTGATTTCTTCAGTGATCACTTCGTTATTAAGTAGTGTATTGTTTAGCCTTCATGTGTTTTATTTTTACAGATCTTTTCCTGTAATTGACATCTACTCTCCTAGCGTTTTGGTTGGAAAAGATATTTGATATGATTTCAACTTTCTTAAATTTACCAAGGCTGGATTTGTGACACAAGATATGATCTATCGTGGAGAATGTTCCAAGGGAAATTGAGAAAAATTTGTATTCTGTTGTTTTTGGATGGAATGTCCGATAAATATCAATTAAGTCCATGTTGTTTAATGTACTATTTAAAGCTTGTGTTTCCTTATTTATTTTCATTTTGGATGATCTGTCCATTCTTGAAAGTGGGGTGTTAAAGCCCCCTACTATGATTGTGTTACTGTTGATTTCCCCTTTTATGGCTGTTAGTATTTGCCTTATGTATTGAGGTGCTCCTATGTTGGGTGCATAAATATTTAAAATTGTTATATCTTCTTCATGGATCGATCCCTTGATAATTAGGTAGTGTACTTCTTTGTCTCTTGTAATAGTCTTTATTTTACAGTCTACTTTGTCTGATATGAGAATTGCTACTCCAGCTTTCTTCTGATTTCCATTTGCATTCAATATCTTTTTCCATCCCCTCACTTTCAGTCTGTATGTGTCCCTAGGTCTGAAGTGGGTCTGTTGTACACCGCATATATATGGGTCTTGTTTTTGTATCCATTCAGCCAGTCTGTGTCTTTTGGTGGGAATATTTAATTCATTTACATTTAAGGTAATTATCGATATGTATGTTCCTATTACCATTTACTTAATTGTTTCGGGTTTGTTCTTGTAGGTCTTTTCCTTCTCTTGTGCTTCTTGCCTAGAGAAGTTCCTTTAGAATTTGTTGTAAAGCTTGTTTGGTGGTACTGAACTCCCTCAGCTTTTGCCTCTTTGTAAAGTTTTAAATTTCTCCATCAAATCTGAATGAGATCCTTGTTTCTTAGAGTAATCTTGGTTGTAGACTTTTCTCCTTCATCACTTTAAATATGTCCTGCTACTCCCTTCTGGCTTGCAGAGTTTCTGCTGAAAGATCAGATGTTAACCTTATGGGGATTCCCTTGTGTGTTATTTGCTGTTTTTCCCTTGTGGCTTTTAATATGTTTTCTTTGTATTTAATTTTTGACAGTTTGTTTCATATGTGTCTTGGCATGTTTCTCCTTGGATTTATCCTGTATGGGACTTTCTGTGCTTCCTGGACTTGATTAACTCTTTCCTTTCCCATATTAGGGGAGTTTTAACCTATAATCTCTTCAAATATTTTCTAAGTCGCTTTCTATTCCTCTTCTTCTTCTGGGACCCCTATAATTCGAATGTTTATTTGTTGTAAGCTGTCTCAGAGGTCTCTGAAACTGTCCTCAGTTCTTTGCATTTTTCTTTCTTTATTCTGCTCTGCAGTAGTTATTGCCATTATTGTATCTTCCCAGTCATTTATCCGTTTTTCTGCCTCAGTAATTCTGCTATTGATCCCATCTAGAGTCTATTTGATTTCCTTTATTTTGGTGCTCTTTGCTGCTTGCTTCCTCTTTAGTTCTTCTAGGTCCTTGTTAGGTCTCTTGGGTTTTTGACTTGCTCCTTCATCTGCTGTGTGTTCTTCTGTCTTCTCATTTTGCTTAACTTATTGTGTTTTGCATCTCCTTTTCGCAGGCTGCATTTTCGTAGTTCCTGTTGTTTTTGGTGTCTGTCTGCAGTGGCTCAGGTTGGTTCATTGGGTTCAGTAGGTTTCCTGGTTTAAGGGAGTAGTGCCTGTGTTCTGGTGGATGAGGATGAATCTTGTCTTTCTCGTGGGCAGGTCCACATTTGGTGGTGTGTTTTGGGGTGTCTGTAGCCTTATTATGATTTTAGGCATCCTCTCTGCTAATGGATAGGGATGTGTTCCTGTCTTGCTAGTTGTTTGGCATAAGGTGTCCAGCACTGTAGCTTGTTGGTCATTGAGTGAAGCTGGGCCTTGGTTTTGAGATGGAGATCTCTGGGAGATTTTCTCCTTTTGCTATTACGTGGAGCTGGGAGATCTCTTGTGGACCAGCGTCCTGAAGTTGGTTCTCCCACCTCTGAGATACAGCTCTGATGCCTGGCTGGAGCACTAAGAGCCTTTAATCCACATGGCTCAGAATAAAGCAGAGAAAAAATAGAAAGAAAGAAAGAAAGAAAGAAGGAAAGAATAAAGGAAAGAAAGAAGGAAAGAGGATAAAATAAAGTAGGATAAAATAAAATAAAGTTATTAAAATAAGAAATAATTATTAAGAAGAAAAATTTTGGATGGGAGAGAAGATGGCGGAAGAGTAAGACGTGGAGATCACCTTCCTCCTCACAGATACATCAGCAATACATCTACACTTGGAACTGCTCCTATAGAACACCCACCGAACGCTGGCAGAAGACCTCAGACCTCCCAAAAGGCAAGAAACTCCCCACGTACCTGGGTAGGGCAAAAGAAAAAAGGAAAAACAGAGACAAAGAATAGGGACGGGACCTGCACCAGTGGGAGGGAGCCGTGAAGGAGGAAAGGTTCCCACACACTAGAAGCCCCTTCGCGGGCAGAGACCGCGGGTGGCGGAGGGGGGTGCTCCGGAGCCGTGGAGGAGAGCACAGCAACAGGGTGCGGAGGGCAAAGCGGGGAGATTCTCGCACAGAGGATCGGTGCCGTCCGGCACTCACCAGACCGAGAGGCTTGTCTGCTCACCCGCTGGGGCGGGCGGGGGCTGGGAGCTGAGCCTCGGGCTTCAGTCGGATCCCAGGGAAAGGTCTGGAGTTGGCAGTGTGAAAACAGCCTGAAGGGTTAGTGCACCACGGATAGCCGGGAGGGAGTCCGGTTGAAGTCTGGAGCTGCCGAAGAGGCAAGAGACCTTTTCTTCCCTCTTTGCTTCCTGGTGCGCGAGGAGAGGGGTTTAAGCGCACCGCTTAAAGGAACTCCAGAAACGGACGCAGAGCTACTGAAGAGACAAGAGACGTTTTCTTGCCTCTTTGTCTCCTGGTGCGAGAGGAGAGGGTATTAAGAGCACCGCGTAAAGGAGCTCCAGAAACGGGCGCAGAGCAGCCGACGAGACAGGAGACTTTTTCTTGCCTCTTTGCTTCCTGGGGCGCGAGGAGAGAGGATTAAGGGCACCGTGTAAAGGAGCTCCAGAAACGGGCGCGAGCCGCGGCTGTTGGCGCGGACAGCAGAGACGGGTGTGGGACGCTAAGGTTGCTGCTGCCGCCACCAAGAGGCCTGTGTGCGAGCACAGGTCACTCTCCACACCACCCCTCCCGGGAGTTCGTGCAGCCCACCACTGCCGGGGTTCCGGGATCCAGGGACAGCTTACCCGGGAGAACGCGCGGCACGCCTCGGGCCGGTGCAGCATCACGCCTGCCTCTGCCGCCGCAGGCTCGTCCCGCATCCGTGCCCCTCCCCCCGGACTGTGCGAGAGCCCCCGAATCAGCTGCTCCTTTAACCCCATCCTGTCCGAGCGAAGGGCAGACGCTCTCGGACAACCTACACGCAGAGGCGGGGCCAAGCAAGTCCAAAGCTGAACCCCAGGAGCTGTGCGAACCAAGAGGAGAGGGGGAGTTCTCTCCCAGCAGCCTCAGAAGCAGCAGATTAAAGCTCCACAATCAACTTGAAGTGCCCTGCATCTGTGGAAAACCTGAATAGACAGCGAAATATCCCAAGTTGAGGAGGTGGACTTTGGGAGCAAGATATACTATTATTTTCCCCTTTTTTCTTTTTGTGAGTGTGTATGTGTGTGCTGC
>NC_041234.1:38166870-38171593 GCF_002837175.3 Physeter macrocephalus | reverse complement strand
CTCCCTTTCTTTCTTCATTTCTTCCTTCCTTTCTTCCTTCCTTTCTTCCCTCCTTCCCTCCTTTCTTCCTCCCTTCTTTCCTCCTTCCTTCCTCCCTTTCTTCCTCCCTTCCTTCCTCCCTACTTCCTCTCTTCCTTCCTCCCTTTCTTCCTCTCTTCCTTCTTTTCTTGTTTCTTCCTTCCTTTCATCCTTCCTTCCTTTTTTCCTTCTTTCCCTCCCTCCTTCCTTCCTTCCTTTTCATTCCTTTCTAGTTTTTCTCCCTTTTATTTTGAGCCGTGTGGATTAAAGGCTATTGGCGCTGCAGCCAGGCGTCAGGGCTGTGTCTCTGAGGTGGTAGAACCAACCTCAGGACACTGGTCCACAAGAGACCTCCCAGCTCCACGCAATATCAAACGGCGAAAATCTCCCAGAGATCTCCATCTCAACACCAAGACTCAGCTTCACTCAAGGACCAGCAACAAACAGTGCTGGGCACCCTATCCCCAACAGAGAGCAAGACAGGTCTACAGCCCCATCCACTAGCAGATAGGCTCCCTAAAATCATAATAAGGCTACCAACATCCCCCAAAACACCAACAGACATGGACCTCCTCACCAGAAATACAAGTTGCAGCCTCATCCACCAGAACAGAGACACTAGTCCCCCCAAGCAGGAAACCTACTCAACCCACTGAACCAACCTTAGCCACTGGGGACAGCCACCAAAACCAACGCGTACTACGAACCTGCAGCCTGCAAAAAGAAGACCCCAAACACAGTAAGATAAGCAAAATGAGATGACAGAAAAACACACAGCAGATGAAGGAGCAAGATAAAAACACACCAGACCTAAAAAATGAAGAGGAAATAGGCAGTCTACCTGAAAAAGAATTCAGAATAATGATAGTAAAGATGATTCAAAATCTGGAAATAGAATAGACAAATTGCAAGAAACAGTTAACAAGGACTTAGAAGAAATAAAGAGGAAGCAAGCAACGATGAGCAACACAATAAATGAAATGAAAAATACTCTAGATGGGCTCAGTAGCAGAATAACTGAGGCAGAAGGACGGATAAGTGACCTGGAAGATAAAATAGTGGAAATAACTACTGCAGAGCAGAATAAAGAAAAAAGAATGAAAAGAACTGAGGACACTCTCAGAGACCTCTGGGACAACATTAAACGCACCAACATTCGAATTATAGGGGTCCCAGAAGAAGAAGAGAAAAAGAAAGGGACTGAGAAAATATTTGAAGAGATTATAGTTGAAAACTTCCCTAATATAGGAAAGAAAATAGTCAATCAAGTCCAGGAAGCACAGAGAGTCCCATACAGGATAAACCCAAGGAGAAACACGCCAAGACACATAATAATCAAACTGTCAAAAATTAAATACAAAGAAAACATATTAAAAGCAGCAAGGGAAAAACAACAAATAACACACAAAGGAATCCCCATAAGGTTAACATCGGATCTTTCAGCAGAAACTCTCCAAGCCAGAAGGGAGTGGCAGGACATATTTAAAGTGATGAAGGAAAAAAACCTACAACCAAGATTACTCTACCCAGCAAGGATCTCATTCAGATTTGATGGAGAAATTAAAACCTTTACAGACAAGCAAAAGCTGAGAGAGTTCAGCACCACCAAACCAGCTTTACAACAAATGCTAAAGGAACTTCTCTAGGCAAGAAACACAAGAGAAGGAAAAGACCTACAAGAACAACCCGAAACAATTCAGTAAATGGTAATAGAACCATACATATCGATAATTACCTTAAATGTAAATGGATTAAATGCTCCCACCAAAAGACACAGACTGGCTGAATGGAAACAAAAACAAGACCCATATATATGCTGTCTACAAGAGACCCACTTCAGACCTAGGGACACATACAGACTGAAAGTGAGGGGATGGAAAAAGATATTCCATGCAAATGGAAATCAGAAGAAAGCTGGAGTAGCAATTCTCATATCAGACAAAATAGACTTTAAAGTAAAAACTATAACAAAATGGTAATAGGAACATACATATTGATAATTACCTTAAATGTAAATGGATTAAATGCTCCCACCAAAAGACACAGACTGGCTGAATGGATACAAAAACGAGACCCATATATATGCTGTCTACAAGAGACCCACTTCAGACCTAGGGACACATACAGACTGAAAGTGAGGGGATGGAAAAAGATATTCCATGCAAATGGAAATCAGAAGAAAGCTGGAGTAGCAATTCTCATATCAGACAAAATAGACTTTAAAGTAAAAACTATTACAAGAGACAAAGAAGGACACTATATAATGATCAAGGGTTCGATCCATGAAGAAGATATAACAATTGTAAATATTTATGCACCCAACATAGGAGCACCTCAATACATAAGGCAAATACTAACAGCCATAAAAGGGGAAATCGACAGTAACACAATCATAGTAGGGGACTTTAACACCCCACTTTCACCAATGGACAGATCATCCAAAATGAAAATAAATAAGGAAACACAAGCTTTAAATGATACATTACACAAGATGGACTTAATTGATATTTATAGGACATTCCATCCAAAAACAACAGAATACACATTTTTCTCAAGTGCTCATGGAACATTCTCCAGGATAGATCATATATTGGGTCACAAATCTAGCCTTGGCAAATTTAAGAAAATTGAAATCATATCAAGTATCTTTTCTGACCACAACGCTATGAGACTAGATATCAATTACAGGAAAAGATCTGTAAAAAATACAAACACATGGAGGCTAAACAATACACTACTTAATAACGAAGTGATCACTGAAGAAATCAAAGAGGAAATCAAAAAATACTTAGAAACAAATGACAATGGAGACACGACGACCCAAAACCTATGGGATGCAGCAAAAGCAGTTCTAAGAGGGAAGTTTATAGCAATACAATCCTACCTTAAGAAACAGGAAACATCTCGTATAAACAACCTAACTTTGCACCTAAAGCAATTAGAGAAAGAAGAACAAAAGAACCCCAAATTTAGCAGAAGGAAAGAAATCATAAAGATCAGATCAGAAATAAATGAAAAAGAAATGAAGGAAACAATAGCAAAGATCAATAAAACTAAAAGCTGGTTCTTTGAGAAGATAAATAAAATTGATAAACCATTAGCCAGACTCATCAAGAATAAAAGGGAGAAGACTCAAATCAATAGAATTAGAAATGAAAAAGGAGATGTAACAACTGACACTGCAGAAATACAAAAGATTATGAGAGATTACTACAAGCAACTGTATGCCAATAAAATGGACAACCTGGAAGAAATGGACAAATTCTTAGAAATGCACAAGTTGCCGAGACTGAACCAGGAAGAAATAGAAAATATGAACAGGCCAATCACAAGCACTGAAATTGAAACTGTGATTAAAAATCTTCCAACAAACAAAAGCCCAGGACCAGATGGCTTCACAGGTGAATTCTATCAAACATTTAGAGAAGAGCTAACACCTATCCTTCTCAAACTCTTCCAAAAGACAGCAGAAGGAGGAACACTCTCAAACTCATTCTATGAGGCCACCATCACCCCGATACCAAAACCAGACAAAGACATCACAAGGAAAGAAAACTACAGGCCAAATCACTGATGAACATAGATGCAAAAATCCTCAACAAAATACTAGCAAACAGAATCCAACAGCACGTTAAATGGATCATACAATTTACCATTGCAACAAAAAGAATAAAATATCTAGGAATAAACCTACCTAAGGAGACAAAAGACTTGTATGCAGAAAACTATAAGACACTGATGAAAGAAATTAAAGATGATACAAATAGGTGGAGAAATATACCATGTTCTTGGATTGGAAGAATCAACATTGTGAAAATGACTCTACTACCCAAAGCAATCTACAGATTCAATGTGATCCCTATCAAATTACCACTGGCATTTTTTACAGAACTAGAACAAAAAATTTCACAATTTGTATGGAAACACAAAAGACCCCGAATAGCCAAAGCAATCTTGAGAACGAAAAATGGAGCTGGAGGATTCAGGCTCCCTGACTTCAGACTATACTATAAGGCTACAGTAATCAAGAGAGTATGGTACTGGCACAAAACCAGAAACATAGATCAATGGAACAGCATAGAAAACCCAGAGGTAAACCCACACACATATGGTCACCTTATCTTTGATAAAGGAGAGAAGGATATACAGTGGAGAAAAGACAGCCTCTTCAAGAAGTAGTGCTGGAAAAACTGGACAGGTACATGTAAAACTATGAGATTAGAACATTCCCTAACACCATACACAAAAATGAAATCAAAATGGAATAAAGACCTAAATGTAAGGCCAGACACTATCAAACTCTTAGAGGAAAACATAGGCAGAACACTCTATGACATAAATGACAGCAAGATCCTTTTTGACCCATCTCCTAGAGAAATGGAAATAAAAACAAAAATAAACAAATGGGACCTAATGAAACTTAAAAGCTTTTGCACAGCAAAGGATACCATAAACAAGACCAAAAGACAACCCTCAGAATGGGAGAAATTATTTGCAAATGAAGCAACTGACAATGGATTAATGTCCAAAATATATAAGCAACTCATGCAGCTCAATAACAAAACAACAAACAACCCAATCCAAAAATGGGCAGAAGACCTAAATAGACATTTCTCCAAAGAAGATATACAGATGGCCAACAACACATGAAAGAATGCTCAACATCATTAATCATTAGAGAAATGCAAATCAAAACTACAATGAG
>NC_041234.1:38145172-38166484 GCF_002837175.3 Physeter macrocephalus | reverse complement strand
CCCCAATGTTCATTGCAGCTCTATTTACAATAGGCAGGACATGGAAGCAACCTAAGTGTCCATCAACAGATGAATGGATAAAGAAGATGTGGCACATATATACAATGGAATATTACTCAGCCATAAAAAGAAATGAAACTGAGTTATTTGTAATGAGGTGGATAGACCTGGAGTCTGTCATACAGAGTGAAGTAAGTCAGAAGGAGAAAAACAAATATCGTATGCTAACACATATATATGGAATCTACGAAAAAAAATGTCATAAAGAGATTAGTGGTAGGACATGAATAAAACAGAGACCTACTATAGCATGGACTTGAGGATATGGGGAGGGGGAAGGGTAAGCTGTGACGAAGTGAGAGATTGGCAGGGACATATATACACTACCAAATGTAAATTAGATAACTAGTGGGAAGCTGCCGCATAGCAGAGGGAGATCAGCTCGGTGCTTTGTGACCACCTAGAGGGGTGGGATAGGGAGGGTGGGAGGGAGGGTGACGCAAGAGGGAAGAGATATGTGAATATATGTATATGTATAAGTGATTCACTTTCTTGTAAAGGAGAAAGTAACACACTATTGTAAAAGAGTTATACTCCAATAAAGATGTTAAAAAAAAATTAAAAAAAAGATATAAAAGCAAAGGGAAGAGGGAAGGAACAATATAGGTGTAGGGTAGTAGGAGGTACAAACTATTAGGTATAAAATAAGTTACAAGGATATATTGTACAACTGTGGGGATATAGCCAATATTTTATGATAACTATAAATGGAGTATAACCTTTAAAAATTGTGAATCACTGTATTGTACACCTGTAACTTACAGAATATTGTGCAGCAAGTATACTTCAATAAGGAATAAAAAATAAAAAAGGAAAGGAAAACAGAAAAAAAAAAGAAGAAAAATTTTTTAAATTAAAAATAATACGGGAGTTTCAGAACCCTAGGACAAATAGTGAAGCAAAGCTATATAGACAAAATCTCACACAGAAGCATACACATACACACTCACAAAAAGTAAAAAAGGGGAAAAAATAATATATCTTGCTCCCAAAGTCCACCTCCTCTATATGGGACGATTCGTTGTCTATTCAGGTATTCCACAGATGCAGGGTACATCAAGTTGATTGTGGAGGTTTCATCCGCTCCTTCTGGGGCTGCTGGGTGAGATTTCCCTTTCTCTTTTTGTTTCGCACAGCTCCAGGGGTTCAGCTTTGGATTTGGCCCCTCCTTTGCATGTAGGTCTCCTGAGATCATCTGCTCTTTTCTCAGACAGAATGGCGTTAAAGGATCAGCTGATCTGGGGGCTCTGGCTCATTCAGGCCGGGGGGAGAGAGGTGTATGGATGCAGGGTGAGCCTGCAGCGGCAGAGGCCATTGTGACTTTGCACCAGCCTGAGGCATACCGTACATTCTCCTGGGGAAGTTGTTCCTGAATCCCAGGACCCTGGCAGTGGCAGGCTGCACACGTTCCTGGGAGGGGAGGGGTGGACAGTGACCTGTGCTTGCACACAGGCTTCTGGTTGGCTGCTGCAGCAGCCTTAGCCTCTCTTGCCCGTCTCTGGGGTCCGTGCTGATAGACGCACCTCGCGCCTGTCTCTGGAGCTCCTTTAAGCGGCGCTCTTAATCCACTCTCCTTGTGCACCAGGAAATAAAGAGGCAAAAAAAGGTCTCTTGTATCTTCGGCAGCTCTGCTCCCGTCTCTGGAGCTTCTTTACGTGGCGCACTTAATTCCCTCTCCTCGCGCACCAGGAAGCAAAGAGGGAAGAAAAAGTCTCTTGCGTCTTTGGCAGCTCCAGACTTCTCCCGGACTCCGTCCAGGCTAGCCGTGGTGCACTAACCCCTTCAGGCTGTGTTCGCGCCACCAGACGTCTCCCTGAGATCCCACCGAATCCCGAGCCTCAGCTCCCATCCCCCACCCATCCCGGCGGGTGAGCAGACAAGCCTCGGGCTGGTGAGTGCTGGGCGGCACCAAACTTCTGTGTGGGAATCTCTCCGCTTTGCCCTCCGCACCCTGTTACTGCGTTCTCTTCCATGGCTCCGAATCTTCCCCCTCTGCCACCCACAGTCTCTGCCCATGAATGGGCTTCTAGTGTGTGGAAAGCTTTCCTCCTTCACAGCTCCCCCGCACTGGTGCAGGTCCCGTCCCTACTCTTTTGTCTCTGTTTATTCTTTTTTCTTTTGCCCTACCCAGCTACATGGGGAGTTTCTTGCCTTTTGGAAGGTCTGAGGTCTTCTGCCAGTGTTCAGTGGGTGTTCTATAAGAGCAGTTCCACGTGTAGATGTATTTCTGATGTATCTGTGTGGAGGAAGGTGATCTACGCGTCTTACTCTTTCGCCATTTTCTGTCTCAACCGTATTTTTATTTTTTTAAGCATCTTCCCTACTGTTCTCCACAGTGGCTGTATCAATTTACATTCCCTCCTACAGTGCAAGAGGGTTCCCTTTTCTCCACACTCTCTCCAGCATTTATTCTTTGTAGATATTTTGATGATGGCTATTCTGACTGGTGTGACGTGATACCTCACTGTAGTTGTGATTTGCATTTCTCTAATTATAAGTGAGGTGGAGCATCCTTTCATGTGTTTCCTGGGAATCTGTATATCTACTTTGGAGAAATGTCTATTTAGGTCTTCTGCACATTTTCTCATTGGGTCATTTGGTTTTTTGATATCGAGCTGCATGTGGTGCTTGTGAATTTTGGAGATTAATCTATTCTCAGTTCCTTCATTTGCAACTATTTTCTCCCATCCTGAGGTTTGTATTTTTGTCTTGTTTATGTTCTCCTTTGCTGTGCAAAAGCTTTAAAGTGTCATTAGGTCTTATTTGTTTTTTTTAAATTATTTCCATTTCTCTAGGAGGTGGGCCAAAAAGGATCTTTCTGTGATTTATGTCATAGAGTGTTCTTCCTACGTTTTGTTCTAAGGGTTATAATGTCTGGTCTTACCTTTTGGTGTTTAATCCATTTTGATTTTATTTTTTTAAATAATGTTATGGAGTGTTGTAATTTCATTCTTTTACATGTAGCTCACCATTTTATCTGCACCACTTATTGAAGAGGCTTTCTTTTCTCCATTGTATATCCTTGCCCCCATTATCAAAAGTAAGGTGACTATATGTGTGTGGGTTTTCCTCTGGGCTTTTATACTGTTCCATAGATGTATATTTCTGTTTTTGTGCCAGTACCATAATGTCTTGATTACTGTAGCTTTGTCGTATAGTCTGAAGTCTGGGAGCCTGATTCCTGTAGCTCCTTTTTTCTTTCTCAAGATTGCTTTGGCTATTCGGGGTCTTTTCTGTTTCCATGGGAATTGAGACATTTTTTGTTCTAGTCCTGTAAAAAATGCCATTGGTAGTTTGATAGCAATTGCATTGAATTTGTAGATTTCTTTGGCTTGTATAGTCATTTTCCCAATGTTGATTCTTCCAATCCAAGAGCATGGTATATCTCTCAATGTGTTTGTATCGTCTTTAATTTCTTTCATCAGTGTCTTATAGTTTTTTGTATAGAGGTCCTTTGTCTTCTTAGGTAGCTATATTCCTAGGCAAATTATTCTCTTTGTTGCAATGGTAAATGGGAGTGTTTCCTTAATTTCTCTTTCAGATTTTTCATCATTAGTGCATAGGAATGCAAGAGATTTCTGTGCATGAATTTTGTATCCTGCTACTTAACGAAATTCATTGATTAGCTCTAGTAGTTTTCTGGTACCATCTTTAGAGTTTTTATGTTTATTATCATTTCATCTGCAAAGAGTGACAGTTTACTTCTTCTTTTCCAATTTGGATTCCCTTTATTTCTTTATCTTCTCTTATTGCTGTGGGTAAACTTCCAAAACTATGTTGAATAATGGTGGTGAGTGTTGACAACCTTTTTTGGTTCCTGATCTTAGAGGAAATGGTTTCAGTTTTTCAACCCCTGAGAACGATGTTGGCTGTGCGTTTGTCACATATAGCCTTTATTATGATGAGGTAAGTTCCCTCTATGACTAATTACTGGAGCGTTTTTATCATAAATGGGTGTTGAATTTTGTCGAATGTTTTTTCTGCATCTATTGAGATGATCATATTATTTCCTTCAATTTATTAATATGTTTTATCACATTGATGGATTTGCATTTATGGAAGAATCCTTGCATTCCTGGGGTAAACCCCACTTGTTCATAGTGTATGATCTTTATAGTATCCTCTTGGATTCTGTTTGATAGTATTTTGTTGAGTAATTTTGCTTCTATATTCACCAGTGATATTGGCCTGTAGTTTTCTTTCTTTGTTACATCATTGTCTGGTTTTGGTATCAGGATGATGGTGGCTTCATAGAATGAGTTTGGGAGTTTTCTTCCCTCTGCTATATTTTGGAAGAGTTTGAGAAGGATAGGTGTTAGCTCTTCTTTAAATATTTGAAGGAATTCGCCTGTGAAGCCATCTTGTCCTGGGCTTTTGTTTGTTGGCAGATTTTTATTCACAGTTTCAATTTCAGTGCTTGTGGTTGCTCTGTATATATTTTCTATTTCTCCTGGTTCAGTCACGGAAGGTTTTGCCTTCCTAATTATTTTTCCATTTCTTCCTGGTTGTCCATTTTTTTGGCATAGAGTTGTCTGTAGTAAGCTGTCATGATCCTTTGTATTTCTGCAGTGTCAGTTATGACTTCTCCTTTTTCATTTCGAATTCTATTGATTTGAGTGTTCTTCCTTTTTTCTAGATGAGTGTGGTTAATGGTTTATCAATTTTGTTTATCTTCTCAAAGAATTTTAGTTTTACTGATCTTTGCTATTGTTTTCTTCATTTCATTTTCATTTATCTCTGGCCTGATTTTTATGATTTCTTTCCTTTTGCTAACTTTGGGGTTTTTTTGTTTTCTTTTCTTTAATTTCTTTATGCTTTAGGTTAGGTTGTTTAAATGAGATGTTCCTTGTTTCTCAAAGTAGGATTGTACTGCCATAAACTTGCTTCTTAGAACTGCTTTTGCTTCATCCCCTTGTTTTGTATCGTATTTTCATTGTCACTTGTTTCTAGGTATTGTTTGATTTCCTCTTTGATTTCTACAGTGATCTCTTGGTTGTTTAGTAGTGTATTGTTTAGCCTCCATGTGTTTATATATTTTACAGAGTTTTTCCTGTAATTGATATCTAGTCTCATAGTGTTGTGGTTGGAAAATATACTTTGTGCGATTTCACTTTTCTTAAATTTCTCCGGGGTGGATATTTGACTCAAGATATGATCTATCCTGGAGAATGTTCCATGAGCACTTGAGAAGAAAGTTTCTTCTGTTGTTTTTGGATAGAATGTCCTATAAATATCAGTTGAGTCCATCTTGTTTAATATATCATTTAAAGTTTGTGTTTCCTCATTTATTTTCATTTTGGATGGTCTGTCCATTTGTTAAAGTAGGTTGTTAAAGTCCTGTACTATGGTTGTGTTGCTGTCAATTTCTCCTTGTATGGCTGTAAGGATTTGCCTTATGTATTGCAGTGCTCTTATGTTGGGTGAATAAATATTTACAATTGTTATATCTTCTTCTTGGATTGATCCCTTGATCATTATGTAGTGTCCTTCTTTGTCTCCTGTAATAGTCTTTATTTTAAAGTCTATTTTTTCTGATATGAGTTTTCCTACTCCAGCTTTCTTTTGATTTCCATTTGCATGGAATATCTTTTTCGATCCTCTCACTTTCAGTCCGCATGTGTCCCTAGGTCTGAAGTGGGCCTTTTGTAGGCAGAATTTATACTGGTCTTGTTTTGTATCCATTCATCCAGTCTATGTCTTTTTGTTGGAGCATTTAATCCATTTACATTTAAGGTAATTATCAATATGTATGTTCCTATTACCATTTTTAAATTGTTTTGGGTTTCTTATTGTAGGTGCTTTCTTTCTCTTATGTTTCCCGCCTAGAGAAGTTCCTTTACCATTTGTTGTAAAGCTGTTTTGGTTGTGCTGAATTCTCTTAGGGCTTGCTTGTCTGTTAAGTTTTTAATTTCTCTGTCAAATCTGAATGAGATCCTTGCTGGGTAGATTAATCTTGGTTGTAGGTTTTTCCCTTTCATCACTTTAAATATGTCCTGCCACTTCCTTCTGGCTTTCAGAGTTTCTGCTTAAATATCAGCTGTTAACCTTATGGGGATTCCCTTGTATGTTATTTGTTGTTTTTCCCTTGTTGATTTTAATATGTTTTCTTTGTATTTAGTTTTTGATAATTTGATTAATATGTGTGTTTCTCCTTGGATTTATCCTGTATGGGACTCTCTGGGCTTCCTGGACTTGATTAACTATTTCCTTTCCCATATTAGGGAAGTTTTCAACTATAATCTCTTCAAATATTTTCTCAGTCTCTTTCTTTTTCTCTTCTTCTTCTGGGACCCCTATAATTCGAATTTTGGTGCATTTAATGTTGTCCCAGAGGTCTCTGAGACTGTCCTCAATTTTTTTCCTTCTTTTTTCTTTATTGTGCTCTGCCATAGTTATTTCCACTATTGTATCTTCCAGGTCAGTTCCCTGGTCTTCTGCCTCAGTTTTTCTGCTAATGATTCCTTTTAGAGAATTTTTAATTTAATTTATTGTGTTGTTCATCATTGTTTGTTTGCTCTTTAGTTCTTCTAGGTCCTTGTTAAATTTGTCATGTATTTTCTCCATTCTATTTCCATGATTTTGGATATGTTTACTCTCATTATCTAAATCTTTTTCAGGTAGACTGCCTCTTTCCTCTTCATTTGTTTGGTGTGGTGGGGTTTTTCCTCGTTCCTCTATCTGCCGTTTTTTTCCCCTCTCTTCTCATTTTGCTTAACTTACTGTCTTCGGTTTCTCCTTTTCACAGGCTGCACGTTTGTAGTTCATGTTGTTTTTGGTGTCTGCCCCTAGTGGCTAAGGTTCGTTCAGTGGGTTGTGTAAGCTTCCTGGTGGAGGCGACTGGTGCCTGTGTTCTGTTGGATGAGGCAGGATCTTGTGTTTCTGGTCGTCAGTTCTGTGTTCTGTAGTGTGTTTTGTGGTGTTTGTGACCTTATTATGGTTTTAGGCAGCCTTTCTGCTAGTGGGTGGTGTTGTGTTCCTGTCTAGATAGTTGTTTGCCATAGGGAGTCCAGCACTGTAGCTTGCTGGTAGTTGAGTGGAGCTGGGTGTTGGCTTTGAGATGGAGATATCTGGGAGATTTTCACCGTTTGGTATTACATGGAGCTGGGAGGTCTCTGGTGGACCAATGTCTTGAACTCAGCTCTCCCACCTCAGAGGCAGAGGCCTGACACCTGGCTGGAGCATGAAGACACTGTCATCCACATAGCTCACAATGAAAGGGAGAAAAAAGAAAGAAAGAGAGAAAGAAAGAAAGAAAGAAAGAAGAAACTTAAAAATAAATAAAATAAAGTTATTAAAATAAAAAATAACAGAAAATTATTAAAACTTAAAAAAATTTAAAAATAATTTTAAAAAATGAAAGAAGAGAGCAACCAAACCCCAAAACAAATCCATCAATTATAACAAGTGCTAAAACTATGCTAAATAACAAACAACAAACAAAGAAAAAAACGGACAGACACAGCCCTAGGACAAATGGTAAAAGCAAACCTATACAGACAAGATCACACACAGTAGCGTACACATACACCTCAAAAATAGAAAAACAAAAAAATATATATTGTTGTTCCCAACGTCCACCACCTCAATTTGGGGTCATTTGTTGTCTATTCAGTTATTCCACAGATTCAGGTTACATCAAGTTGACTGTTGAGGTTTAATCCACTGCTCTTCAGGCTGCTGGGCGAGATTTCCCTTTTTCTTCTTTGTTCACACAGCTCCTGGGGTTCAGCTTTGCATTTGGCCCCGTCTCTATGTGTAGGTCACCTGAGGACGTCTGTTCTTTGCTCAGACATGATGGGGTTAAAGTAGCAGCTGACTGGGGGATCTGGCTCACTGAGGCCGGGGGGGAGCGAGCAGTACAGAATGCAGGGCGGGCCTCTAATGGCAGAGGCCAGCATGACATTGCACCAGCCTGTGGCACCCCATTTGCTCTCCCGGGAAAGTGTCCCTGTATCACGGGACCCTGGCAGTGGTGGGCTGCACAGGATCCCAGGAGGGGATGTGTGGATACTGACCCTGGCTTGTACACAGGCCTCTTGCTGGCTGCAGCAGCAGACTTAGCGTCTCATGCCCATCTCTGGAGTCCATGCTGATATCCATGGCTGGTGTCCATCTCTGAAGCTCGTTGTGGGGGTCCTCTGTATCACCTCTCCTCACGCACTGTGAAACAATGAGGCAAGAAAAAGTCTCTTGCCTCTTCAGCAGTTCCAGACATTTTCCCGGACTCCCTCCCGGTTAGCTGTGGTGCACTAGCCCTCTTCAGGCTGTGTTCATGTGGCCAACCCCAGTCCTGTCCCTGGGGTCTGACCTCCAAAGCCAGAGCCTCAGCTCCCAGCCCCCACCCACTCCACCGGGTAAGCAGAGAAGCCTCTCAGTCTGGTGAGTGCTGGTCGGCACCGATCCTCTCTGCGGGAATCTCTCTGCTTTGCCCTCATCACCCCTGTTGCTGCACTCTCCTCCGTGGCTCCAAAGCTTACGCCCCCACCCCATGTCTCTGCCAGTGAAGGTGCTTCCTAGTGTATGGAAACTTTTCCCCCTTCACAGCTCTCTCCCACTGGTGCAGGTCCTGTCCCTATTCCTTTGTCTCTGTTTTTTTCTTCTCTCTTTTGCCCTACCCAGGTACGTGGGTAATTTCTTCCCTTTGGGAGGTCTGAGGTCTTCTGCCAGCGTTCAGTAGGTGTTCTGTAGGAATAGTTTCACATGTAGATGTATATCTGATGTATTTGTGAGGAGAAAGGTTATCTCCACGTCTTACTCTTCCACCATGTTGAGGGTCTCCTCATGGCATTTATTTTTAAAAGATGTATATCAATTAATTAGAAACAAATTCCCAGTGATATGCTTATGTTTACATTATGGCACATATTACTATGTTCCATTACATATGTAATGCTTCAAAGCTCATTGTATGACATAGGAAATGCTTAAAATATGGTATGTTATACAGTAGTACAAAGAACCTGTAACAGAACATAGAAAGAGTAGCATGTAACACATTTTTACCTATGACACCAATGCTGTAAAAATATTGAATATGTATTTATGTCTCTGTGTTTAATATATATGTGTATATATGTTTGGTTCAGGGTTTTTAATATAAAAGTAGTCAGTGGGGGTTTCCTTGGTGGCTCAGTTGATAAGAATCCACCTGCCAATACAGGGGACATGGGTTCGAGCTCTGGTCCAGGAAGATCCCACAAGCTGTGGAGCAGCTGAGCCCATACACCACAACTACTGAGCCTGCGCTCTAGAGCCCATGACCACAACTACTGAGCCTCTGTGCCACAATTACTGAAGCCCTCATGCCTAAAGCCCTTGATCTGCAACAATAGAAGTTACCACAATTAAAAGCCCATGCACCACAATGAAGAGTAGTCCCTGCTCACCACAACTAAAGAAAGCCTGGGCACAGCAATGAAGACCCAATGCAGCTGAAAATAAATAAATAAATTAATTAATGAAAATAAAAATAGTCAATGGTCATGGTAAAAAGAAAAAAAAAGTGAGAACTCTAAAAGGGGTATTTATTGAATCTTTGCCTAGTATAAAGTTTCAGCAAGATTTCCCTACCATTCAGCAAGGTGAGTATATCCATTAAAATTGTTTTGGAGGCAAACAGCAGAAACCCAAATCAAAATGGGTTATATAGTAAATTAATTTATTTTTTCATTTAATGGAATATCTTAGGTTTGGTCAGGACATGGTTTTATCAAGGCACTTTTGCTTTTTCTCTGATCTTCTCTTAACTCTTCCCTCCTCTACATATTGACTTGATGTTCAGTCTGATTTCTGTCATAGCAATGACAAACTAGGTTACATGTTCTCTTATCAGGGGGAAGAAAGAAAAATTCTTTTCACAACCACTTTACTAGAGTATTGTTATTTGATGATTCTAGATGTATATTTGAAATTAGAGCTGGATTACTGTAACGATTCACATTGATAAAGAGGATAAGATTAACATGAGTATCTTATAGTAACCAGAAGGTGGAACCAAGCAGAACCCTGTGGGCACCTCCCCACCAAGTACAAAGGCCCCTCCATGTCTCCTGTCTCTTGTTTATAGAAAAGCTGAAGTCTCCCAGGCCTCCCTGAGTCACAAAAAAGCAGGCTCAAGAAGCTAAAGTTTAGGAAAATAGAGTCAAAATCTCAGTGTCTTATGGACATCCCTGAGTTGTATTTACAGATACTGTAACTGCCACCAGAGGGAAAAAGCTAACTGCATGATGATCAGACCACAGCCATTATAAACTACTCCATCTTGCGCAATACTGAGTCCATAGCTAGCACAGTTCTAAGAACTGGCCTTACGAGAATGGGATTAACAATATTACTCATGATAACCTATATCTTTGTGGACATCAAAAAATTGTAGCTTCTTCTGCCCATATATGTAAATGGGCAATTACAACTGTCAGCAAAGAGATGCTACACACCCATGTTGACATCTTCCTCTCTAAGACTATAGTGCCCTATGTCAGCCTGAAGACGTTACAGAAGATAGAACTTCACCCATGATTCCATAGAAATTGAATGATGTTCTGACAAGTGGGGATATGTAAGCAGGTTTTTTTGGCAGGAAAAATCTCTTTGCAGGAAAGAACTCTCTGCAGGAGGTACCCCTTTATCTTGACACTAAACTTAAACCAGACACCCCCATGCTCTACTCATCTCTGGCCCTAGCACACCTTTCAAATATTTTGATCACACATTACTTTGTCTAACTTGTTGGTTCTTTCCATAGATCCAAGAAGTAGAAATGAAGAATAAGTAATTAACAGAAGATCAGATCTCTTCCCTAGTTCCCCTTCAGTAATCTCATGAACAAACTTGTGAACAAGATAGCATCTAAAGAAGGATCACAAGGAGACGACAAGCCTGCACACAGCCTCCACGCAGTGGGGGATGGTGAGAACTCTGACCCCCTGTTTCAATGATTAACTGATATTACTTCCCTATTTCTCTTTAAAAGCTTTCATGGCTGAGCAGAATCTTGGGAGATGATTTTTAGGAGACGTTGAGTCCACCATCTCCCCAGATTGCCAGCATTCTGATTAAAGGCATCTTTCCTTTCTACCAACATTTGTGAGTATTGATTTTGTAAGTGGCAAGCAGCAGGACCCAATTTGATAACAAACTGACCCAAAGAATGTGGAATGTGGCTGCTCCACAAGGGGGAACAGGAAAACAGATATTTAGGAGAATACAAGTATCTTAGAAAAATCTTCAGAGGTGGTTTTGTGGGGAGACTGAATCTACCATCTCCCCAGATTGCCAGCATTCTGATTAAAGGCATCTTTCCTTTCTACCAACATTTGTGAGTATTGATTTTGTAAGTGGCAAGCAGCAGGACCCAATTTGATAACAAACTGACCCAAAGAATGTGGAATGTGGCTGCTCCACAAGGGGGAACAGGAAAACAGATATTTAGGAGAATACCACACTTCCTACTGGAAAGTTATAGTCTTTTATTCTTTTTCTTCACATTCCATTGATTGGTTTAGTATAATCCTTTCGTTATGGGAAATAGAAGGGATTTCTTTGGGAGGATATGAAACCAGGAGAGAGAGCCTTGAGATTTCAATGACCTTGTTATTATGTCATTTAACAACTAGTAAAACAGAGTTTCTAAGTAGCCCTCAGTTCTCCATGTTTCCAAGTAAATAAACACTGGAAATGGAAAAACTTTCTAATATTTTATTCAAAGAGAGTAAATTAAAAATGAGATTACATGTATAAAGCTACTTTCTCACTCTTTAGCATTCAAAGCCTTTCATAATTAAGCCTCGACCTACTTTTCCAATTTCATCTCCTGTGTCTCATTTCAACCCATCATACTCCCAAAGCAGAGCATGTTATCCTAAGCATAACAAGCTTTCTTGGATTCAATATTTAAATAAAATAATACTATATATTTGTTAAAGATAAGAAATTTAGTAGATTCATTGACTTTTCCCCCATTATGCATGTGGAAGAAGTGGAATGTATGAATGAAAAATGTTGCCTGTCATATCTGTAAACAAACGATGTTGCAGCCATCAAGCCACTACGGTCAATGTTGAACAGCGAGTGAACTCAGGATGGAAAAGAACAGGACACTGGCCCTGGATAGCTAAGGTGCATATCAAAGGAATGATTTCAATTCACCCAGATTCTTGCATCTTTCCATAAATAGAAAAGGACAAAATTCCTTAACTTGAAATATCTGTTTTTCTTTGTTTCTTTCTTTTTTTTTACATCTTTATTGGAGTATAATTGTTTTACAATGATGTGCTAGTTTCTGCTTTATAACAAAGTGAATAAGCCATACATACACAAATGTTCCCATATCTCTTCCCTCTTGCATCTCCCTCCCTCCCACCCTCTCTATCCCACCCCTCCAGTCGGTCACAAAGCACGGAGCTATTCTCCCTGTCCTCTGCAGCTGTTTCCCACTAGCAATCTATTTTACGTTTGGTAGTGTATATATGTCCATGCCACTCTCTCACTTTGTCACAGCTTACCCTTCCCCCTCCCCATATCCTCAAGTGCATTCTCTAGTAGGACTCTGTCTTTATTCCAGATTTACTCCTAGGTTCTTCATGACATTTTTTTCCCTTAGATTCCATATATATGTGTTAGCATACGGTATTTGTCTTTCTCTTTCTGACTTACTTCACTCTGTATGACAGACTCTAGGTCCATTCACCTCACTACATATAACTCAATTTCGTTACTTTTTGTGACCAAATAATATTCCGTTGTATATATGTGCCAAATCTTCTTTATCCATTCTTCCAATGATGGACATGTAGGTTGCTTCCAGGTCCTGGCTATTGTAAATAGAGCTGCAAAGAACATTGTGGTACATGACTCTTCTTGAATTATGGTTTTCTCAGGGTGTATGCCCAGTAGTGGGATTGCTGGGTCATATGGTAGTTCTATTTGTACTTTTTTTAAGGAACCTCCATACTATTTTCCATAGGGGCTGTACCAATTTACATTCCCACCAGCAGTGCAAGAGGGTTCCCTTTTCTCCACACCCTCTCCAGCATTTATTGTTTCTAGATGTTTTGATGATGGCCATTCTGACCACTGTGAGATGATATCTCATTGTAGTTTTGATTTGCATTTCTCTAATGATTAATCATGTTGAGCATTCTTTCATGTGTTTGTTGGCAATCTGTATATCTTCTTTGGAGAAATGTCTATTTAGGTCTTCTGCCCATTTTTGGATTCGGTTTTTTGTTTTTTCCTTATTGAGCTGCATGAGCTGCTTTAAAATTCTGGAGATTAATCCTTTGTCAGCTGCTTCATTTGCAAATATTTTCTCCTAATCTGAGGGTTGTCTTTTGGTCTTGTTTATGGTATCCTTTGCTGTGAAATGCTTTGAAGTTTCATAAGGTCCCATTTGTTTATTTTTGATTTTATTTCCATTTCTCTAGGAAGTGGGTCAAAAAGGATCTTGCTGTGATTTATGTCACAGAGTGCACTGCCTAGGTTTTCCTCTAAGCGTTTGATAGTTTCTGGCCTTACATTTAGGTGCTTTAATCCATTTTGAGCTTCTTTTTGTGTATGGTGTTAGGGAGTGTTCTAAACTCATACTTTTACATGTACCTGTCTGGTTTTCCCAGCACCACTTATTGAAGAGACTGTCCTTTCTCCACTGTACATTCCTTCCTCTTTTGTCAAAGATAAGGTGACCATATGCACGTGGGTTTATTTTTGTGCTTTCTATCCTGTTCCATTGAACAATATTTCTGTTTTTGTGCCAGTACCATACTGTCTTCATTACTGTAGCTTTGTAGTATAGTCTGAAGTCATGGATCCTGATTCCTCCATCTCCCATTTTCGTTCTCAAGATTGCATTAGCTATTTGGAGTCTTTTGTGTTTCCATAAAAATTCTGAAATTTTTTGTTCTAGTTCTATGAAAAATGCCAGTGGTAGTGTGATAGGGATTGCATTGAATCTGTAGATTGCTTTGGGTAGTAGAGTCATTTTCACAATGTTGATTCTTCCAATCCAAGAACATGACATATCTCTCCATCTATTTGTATCATCTTTAATTTCTTTCATCAGTGTCTTAAAATTTTCTGCATACAGGTCTTTTGTCTCCATAGGTAGTTTTATTCGTAGATATTTTATTCTTTTTGTTGCAGTGGTAAATGGGAGTGTTTTCCTAATTTCACTTTCAGACTTTTCATCATTAGTGTATAGGAATGCCAGAGATTTCTGCGCATTAATTTTGTATCCTGCTACTTTACCAAATTCATTGATTAGCTCTACTACTTTTCCGGTACCATCTTTAGGATTCTCTATGTAGAGTAACATGTCATCTGCACACAGTGACAGCTTTACTTCTTCTTTTCCGATTTGGATTCCTTTTATATATTTTTCTTGTCTGATTGCTGTGGCTAAAATTTCCAAAACTATGTTGGATTATAGTGATGAGAGTGGGCAACCTTGTCTTGTTCCTGATCTTAGTGGAAATGGTTTCAGTATTTCACAATTGAGGACAATGTTGGCTGTGGGTTTGTCATATATGGTCTTTATTATGTTGTGGTAAGTTCACTCTATGCCTACTTTCTGCAGGGTTTTTATCATAAATAATTGTAGAATTTTTTCCAAAGCTTTCTCTGCATCGATTGAGATGATCATATGGTTTTTCTCCTTCAATTTGTGAATATGGTGTATCACGTTAATTGATTTGCGTATATTGAAGTGTCCTTGCATTCCTGGAATAAACCCCACTTGATCATGGTATATGATCCTATTAATGTGCTGTTGGATTCTGTTTGCTAGTATTTTGTTGAGTATTTTTGTATCTATGTTCATCAGTGATATTGGCCTGTAGTTTTCTTTCTTTGTGACATCTTTTTCTGGTTGTGGTATTAGGGTGATGGTGGCCTCGTAGAATGGGTTCAGGAGTGTTCCTCCTCTGCAATATTGAGAACGATAGGTGTTAGCTCTTCTCTAAATGTTTGATAGAATTCGCCTGTGAAGCCATCTGTTCCTGGGCTTTTGTTTGTTGGAAAATTTTTAATCATGGTTTCAATTTCAGTGTTTGTATTTCGTCTGTTCATCTTTTCTGTTTCTTCCTGGTTCAGTCTCGGGAGTTTGTGCATTTCTAAGTATTTGTGCATTTCTTCCACATTGTCCAATTTATTGGAATATAGTTGCTTGTAGTAATCTCTGATGATCCTTTTTATGTCTGCAGTGTCAGTTCTTACTTCTGCTTTTTAATTTCTAATTCTATTGATTTGAGTCTTCTCCCTTTTTTTATTGATAGGTCTGGCCTATGGTTTATCAATTTTGTTTATCTTCAAAAAGAAGCAGCTTTTAGTTTTATTTATCTTTGCTGTTGTTTCATTCATTTCTTTTTCATTTATTTCTGATCTGATCTTTATGATTTCTTTCCTTCTGCTAACTTTGGGGATTTTGTTCTTCTTTCTCTCATGGATTTAGTTGTAAGGTAAGTTTGTTTATTGGGCATGTTTCTTGTTTCTTAAGTTAGGATTGTATTGCTATAAACGTCCCTCCTAGAATTGCTTTTGCTGCATCCCATAGGTTTTGGGTCGTTGTGTTTTCATTGTCATGTGTTTCTAAGTATTTTTTGATTTCCTCTTTGATTTCTTCAGTGATCTCTCGGTTATTAAGTAGTGTGTCGTTTCACCTTCATGTCTTAGTATTTCTTACACATTTTTTCCTGTAATTTATATCTAGTCTCATAGTGTTTTGGTTAGAAGAGATACTTGATACGAATTAAATTTTCTAAAATTTACCAAGGCTTCATTTGTGACCTAAGCTATGATCTTTCCTGTGTAATGTTCCAGGAGCACTTGAGAAGAATGTGTGTTCTGCTGTTTTTGGATAGATTGTCCTACAAATATCAACTAAGTCCATCTTCTTCAATGTATCATTTAAAGCTTGTGTTTCCTTATTTAATTTCATTTTGGATGATATGTCCATTGGTGAAAGTGGGGTGTTAAACTCCCCTACTATGATTGTGTTACTGTTGATTTCCCCTTTTATGGCTGTTAGTATTTGCCTTATGTATTGAGGTGCTCCTATATTGTGTGCCTAAATGTTTAAAATTGTTATATCGTCTTCTTGGATTCATCTCTTGATCATTATGTAGTCTCTTTCTTTGCCTGTTGTAATAGTCTTTCTTGCAAAGTCTATTTTGTGTGATATGAGAGTTGCTACTGCAGCTTTATTTTGACTTCAATTTGGATGGAATATCTCTTTCCATCCCCTCCCTTTCAGTCTGTATGTGCTCCTACCTCTGAACTGGATCTCTTGTAAACAGCATATACACAGGTTTTGTTTTTGTATCCATTCAGCCATTCTATGTCTTTTCTTTGGAACATTTAATCCATTTACATTTAAGGCAATTATCAATATGTATGTTCTTATTACCATTTTCTTAATTATTTTGGGTTTATTATTGTAGGTCTTTCCTTCTCTTGTGTTTCCTGCCTGGAGAAGTTCCTTTAGCATTTGTTGTCATGCTGGTTTGGTGGTGCTGAATTCTCTTAACTTTTGCTTGTCTATGAAGCTTCTAATTTCTCCTTCAAAACTGAATGAGATCCTTGCTGTGTAGTGTAATCTTGGTTGTAGGTGTTTCTCCTTCATCACTTTAAATATGTCCTGCCACTCCCTTCTGGCTTGCAGAGTTTCTGCTGAAAGATTAGCTGTTAACCTTATGGGGACTCCCTTACGTGTTTTTTGTTGTTTTCCTTTCCTGCTTTTAATATTTGTTCCTTGTATTTTAATTTTGGTTGTATGATTAATATGTGTCTTGGGGTGTTTCTCCTTGGATTTATCCTGTATGGGACTCTCTGTGTTTCCTGGACTTCATTAACTCTTTCCTTTTCCATAGTAGGGAAGGTTTCAACTCTAATCTCTTCAAATATTTTCTAAGTCCCTTTCTTTTCCTCTTCCTCTTCTGGAACCCCTATTATTTGAAGGTGGGTGCATTTAATGTTGTCTCAGAGGTCTCTGACAGTGTCCTCATTTCTTTTCATTCTTTTTTCTTTATTCTGCTCTGCAGTAGTTATTTCCACTATTTTATCTTCCAGTTCACTTATCCATTCTTCTGCCCCAGTTAACTGCTATTGATCTAGAGAATTTTTAATTTCATTTATTGTGTTGTTCATCACTGTTTGTTTGTTCTTCAGTTCATCTAGGTCATTGTTAAACGTTTCTTGTGGTTTCTCCATTCTATTTCCAAGATTTTGTATCATTTTACTATCATTATTCTGAATTCTTTTTCAGGTAGACTGCCTATTTCCTCTTCATTTTTTAGGTGTGGTGGGTTTTTGCCTTGCTCTTTCATCTGCTGTGTGTTTCTCTGTCTTCTCACTTTGCTTAACTTACTGTGCTTGGGGTCTCATTTTCGCAGGCTGCAGGATGGTATTTTCTGTTGTTTTTGGCATGTGTCCCCATTGGCTAAGGTTGGTTAAGTGGGTTGTGTAGACCTCCTGGTGGAGGGGACTAGTGCCTGTCTTCTGCTGGATGAGACTTTATCTTGTCTTTCTGGTGGGCATGTCTATGGCTGTTGGTGTGTTTTCTGGTGTCTGTGGCTTTATTATGATTTTAGGCAGCCTCTGTTCTAATGGATGGGGTTGTTTTCTAGTTTTGCTAGTTGTTCGGAATAGGGTGTCCCGCTGGGTAGCTTACTGTCATTGAGTCGAGCTTCAACTTGGCATTGAGATGGAGATCTCTGGGTGATTTTCACCATTTGATATTACATGGAGCTGGGAGATATCTTGTGGACCAATGTCCTGAACTTGGCTATTCCACCTCAGTGGCACCACCATGACACCTGGCTGCAGCACCAAGATCCTCTTCTCCACATAGCTGAGAGTAAAAGGGAGAAAGAGAAGAAAGAGGATTTGAGAAGATGGCAGAAGAATATGATGCGGAGATCATCTTCCTCCCAACAGATACATCAGAAATACATCCACACGTGGAACTGCTCATATAGAACACCCACTAAACACTGGCAGAAGACCTCAGACCTCCAAAGGCAAGAAACTCGCCACGTAGCTGGATAGGGCAAAAGAAAAAATAAAAAACAGAGATAAAAAATAGGGACTGGACTTACACCAGTGGGAGGAAGCTGTGGAGGAAAGGTTTCCACACACTAGGAAGACCCTTTGCGGGCAGAGATTGTAGGTGGCGGAGGGTGGGAAGCTTCAGATCTGCAGATAAGGGTGCAGCAACAGGGTTGCGGAGTGTAAAGTGGAGAAATTCCCACAGAGAGGATTGGTGCCGACCAGAACTCACCCGCCCGAGAGGCTTGTCTGCTCTCCCACCGGGGCAGGCAGGGGCTGGGAGCTGAGGCTGGCCTTCGGTTGGATCGTAGGGAGAGGACTAGTGTTGGCGGTGTAAACACAGCCTGAAGGGGATAGTGTGGGATGGCTAGCCAAGAGGGAGTCCAGGAAAAAGTCTGGACCTACCGAAGAGGCAAGAGACGTTTTCTTCACTCTTTGTTTCCTTGTGTGCGAGGAGAGGGGATTCAGAGCACCAACTAAATGAGGTGCAGAGATGAGTGGGAGCTGCGGCTATCAGTGCGGACTCCAGAGATGGACATGAGACACTAAGGAGGCTGCTGCAGCCACCAAGAAACCTGTGTGCGAGCACAAGTCATTATCCGCACCTCCCCTCCTGGGAACCTGTGCAGCCCGCCATTTCCAGTGTCCCATGATACAGTGACAACTTCCCCAGGAGAAGGCATGGTGTGCCTCAGGGTGGTGCAACCTCACACCAGCCTCTGTCACTGCAGGCTATCCTTGTATCCTTACCCCACACTCCCCCCTGTCCTGAGTGAGCCAAAGCCACCAAATCAGCTGCTTCTTTACCTGCGTCCTGTCTGAGCAAAGAACAGAGGCCCTCATGCGACCTACATGCAGAGGCGGGGCTAAATCCAAAGCTGAACCCCTGGAACTGTGAGAACAAAGAAGAGAAAGGGAAATTTCTAGCAGCAGCCTCAGAAGCAGCGGATTAAAGCTCCACACTCAACTTGATGTACCCTGCATCTGTGGAATACCTGAACAGAAAACAAATCATCCCAAATTGAGCAGGTGGACTTTGGAAGCAAGATATATTATTTGTCCCAGGTTTTCTCTTCTTGTGAGTGTGTATGTGTATGCTTCTGTGTGAGATTTTGTTTGTATAGCTTTGCTTTCACCATTTATCCTAGGGTTCTATCTGTCCGTTTTATTATTTCCTTTTTTTCCTACATTTAAAAATTTATTTCTTAATAATTAATTTTTATTTTAATAACATTATTTTATTTTATGTGACTTTATTTTATTTTATCCTCTTTCTTTCTTTCTTTCTATATTTCCTCCTTTTTTTACTGAGCTGTGTGGATGAAAGGCTCTTGGTGCTCCAGCCAGGAGGTAGGACTGTGCCTCTGAGGTGGGAGAGCCAATTTCAGGACACTGGTCCAAAAGAGACCTCCCAGCTACATGTAATATCAAACGGTGAAAATCTCCCAGAGATCTCCATCTCAAAACCAAGACCCAACTTCACTCAATGACCAGCAAGCTACAGTGCTGGACAACCAATGCCAAACATCTAGCAAGACATGAGAACAGCCCCATCAATTAGCAGAGCGTCTGCCTAAAATCATAATAAGACCACAGACACTGCAAAACACACCACGAGACGTGGATCTGCCAACCAGAAAGACAAAATCCAGTCTCATCCACCAGAACACAGGCACTAGTCCCCTCCACCAGGAAGCCTACACAAACCACTGAATGAACATTAGCCACTGGGAACAGACACCAAAACCAACGGGAACTACGAACCTGTAGCCTGCAAAAAGGAGACCCCAAACACAGTAAGATAAGCAAAATGAGAAGACAGAAAAACACACAGCAGATGAAGTAGCTAGGTAAAAACATACCAGACCTAACAAATGAAGAGGAAATAGGCAGTCTACCTGAATTAGAATTCAGAATAATGATAATAAAGATGATCCAAAATCTTGGAAATACAATATAGAAAAAGCAAGAAACATTTAACAAGGACCTAGAAGAACTAAAGAGGAAAAAAAGCAATGATGAACAACAAAATAAATGAAATTGAAAATACTCTAGAAGGTATCAATAGCAGAATAACTGGGGCAGAAGAACGGATAAGTGAGGTGGAAGATAAAATAGTGGAAATAACTACTGCAGACCTGAATAAAAAAAAAGAATGATAAGGACTGAGGACAGTCTCAGAGACATCTGGGACAACATTAAAAGCACCAACATTCGAATTATAGCGGTCCAAGAAGAAGAAGAGAAAAAGAAAGGGACTGAGAGAATATTTGAAGAGATTATAGTTGAAAACTTCCCTAATATGGGAAAGGAAAGAGTTAATCAAGTCCAGGAAGGACAGAGAGTCGCATACAGGATAAATCCAAGGAGAAACACGCCAAGACACATATTAATCAAACTGTCAAAAATTAAATACAAAGAAAACATATTAAAAGCAGCAAGGGAAAAGCAACAAATAACACACAAGGGAATCCCCATCAGGTTAACAGCTGATCTTTCAGCAGAAACTCTCCAAGCCAGAAGGGAGTGGCAGGACATATTTATAGTGATGAAGGAGAAAATCCTACAACCAAGATTACTCTAACCAGTGAGGATCACATTCAGATTTGATGGAGAAATTTAAAACTTTACAGAGAAGCAAAAGCTGAGAGAGTTCAGTACCACAAAACAAGCTTTACAACAAATGCTAAAGAACTTCTCTGGGCAAGAAACACAAGAGAAGGAAAAGACCTACAAGAACAAACCCGAAACAATTAAGTAAATGGTAATAGGAACATACATATCAATAATTACGTTAAATGTAAGTGGATTAAATGCTCCCACCAAAAGAAACAGACTGAATGAATGGATAAAAAAACAAGACCCATATATATGCTGTCTACAAGAGACCCACTTCAGACCTAGGGACACATACAGACTGAAAGTGAGGGGATGGAAAAAGATATTCCATGCAAATGGAAATAAGAAGAAAGCTGGAGTAGCATTTCTCATATGAGACAAAATAGACTTTAAAATAAAAACTATTACAAGAAACAAATAAGGACACTACATAATGATCATGGTATTGATCCATGAAGAAGATATAACAATTGTAAATATTTATGCACCCAACATAGGAGCACCTCAATACATAAGGCAAATACTAACAGCCATAAAAGGGGAAATCAACAGTAACACAATCATAGTAGGGGACTTTAACAACCCACTTTCACC
>NC_041234.1:38090050-38142363 GCF_002837175.3 Physeter macrocephalus | reverse complement strand
ACGGATAAGTGACCTGGAAGATACAATAGTGGAAATAACTACTGCAGAGCAGAATAAAGAAAAAAGAATGAAAAGAACTGAGGACAGTCTCAGAGACCTCTGGGACAACATTAAATGCACCAACATTCGAATTATAGGGGTCCCAGAAGAAGAAGAGAAAAAGAAAGGGACTGAGAAAATATTTGAAGAGATTATAGTTGAAAACTTCCCTAATATAGGAAAGGAAATAGTCAATCAAGTCCAGGAAGCACAGAGAGTCCCATACAGGATAAACCCAAGGATAAACACGCCAAGACACATAATAATCAAACTGTCAAAAATTAAATACAAAGAAAACATATTAAAAGCAGCAAGGGAAAAACAACAAATAACACACAAAGGAATCCCCATAAGGTTAACATCTGATCTTTCAGCAGAAATGCTACAGGCCAGAAGGGAGTTGCAGGACATATTTAAAGTGATGAAGGAAAAAAACCTACAACCAAGATTACTCTACCCGGCAAGGATCTCATTCAGATTTGATGGAGAAATTAAAACCTTTACAGACAAGCAAAAGCTGAGAGAGTTCAGCACCACCAAACCAGCTTTACAACAAATGCTAAAGGAACTTCTCTAGGCAAGAAACACAAGAGAAGGAAAAGACCTACAAGAACAACCCGAAACAATTCAGTAAATGGTAATAGGACCATACATATCGATAATTACCTTAAATGTAAATGGATTAAATGCTCCCACCAAAAGACACAGACTGGCTGAATGGATACAAAAACAAGACCCATATATATGCTGTCTACAAGAGACCCACTTCAGACCTAGGGACACATACAGACTGAAAGTGAGGGGATGGGAAAAGATATTCCATGCAAATGGAAATCAGAAGAAAGCTGGAGTAGCAATTCTCATATCAGACAACATAGACTTTAAAATAAAAACTATTACAAGAGACAAAGACGTACACTACCTAATTATCAAGGGATCGATCCATGAAGACGATATAACAATTTTAAATATTTATGCACCCAACATAGGAGCACCTCAATACATAAGGCAAATATTAACAGCCATAAAAGGGGAAATCGACTGTAACTCAATCATAGTAGGGGAATTTAAAACCCCACTTTCACCAATGGACAGATTATCCTAAACGAAAATAAATAAGGAATCACAAGCTTTTTTTTTCTTTTTTTTTTCTTTTGCTGTACGCGGGCCTCTCACCGCTGTAACACCTCCCATTGCGGAGCACAGTCTCTGGACACTCAGGTCCAGTGGCCATGGCACACGGGCTCAGTCGCTCCATGGCATGTGGGATCATCCTGGACTGCGCACCAACCCGTGTCCCATGCATCGGGAGGTGGACTCTCAACCACTGCGCCACCAGGGAAGCACAGGAAACACAGGCTTTAAATGGTACATTAAACAACTTGGACTTAATTGATTTTTATAGGACATTCCAACCAAAAACAACAGAATGCACATTTTTCTCAAGATCTCATGGAACATTCTTCAGGATAGATCATATATTGGGTCACAAATCCAGCCTTGGTAAATTTAAGAAAATTCAAATTGTATGAAGTATCTTTTCCGACCACAATGCTAGGAGAATAGATATCAATTACAGGAAAAGATCTGTAAAAAATACAAACACATGAAGGCTAAACAATACAGTACTTAATAATGAAGTGATCATTGAAGAAATCAAAGAGGAAATCAAAAAATATCTAGAAACAAATGACAATGGATACACCCCACCCAAAACCTATGTGATGCAGCAAAAGTAGTTCTAAGAGGGAAGTTTATAGGAAGATAATCCTACCTTAGGAAACAGGAAGTATCTCGAAAAAAAACCCTAACCTTGCACCTAGTCCAATTAGAGAAAGAAGAACATAAAAACCCTAAATTTAGCAGAAGGAAAGAAATCATAAAGATCAGAAGAGAAATAAATGAAAGAGAAATGAAGGAAATGATAGCAAAGATCAATAAAAGTAAAAACTGGTTCTTTTGGAAGATAAACAAAATTGATAAACCATTAGACAGACTCATCAAGAAAAAAAGGGAGAAGACTCAAATCAATAAAATTAAAAATGTAAAAGGAGTGAAGGAAATGATAGCAAAGATCAATAAAAGTAAAAACTGGTTCTTTTGGAAGATAAACAAAATTGATAAACCATTAGACAGACTCATCAAGAAAAAAAGGGAGAAGACTCAAATCAATAAAATTAAAAATGTAAAAGGAGAAGTAACAACGGACACTGCAGAAATACAAAAGATTATTAGAGATTATTACAAGCAGCTGTATGCCAATAAAATGGACAACCTGGAAGAAATGGACAAATACTTAGAAATGCACAACGTGCCGAGAGTGAAACAGGAAGAAATATAAAATATGAACAGACCAATCACAGCACTGAAATTGAAACTGTGATTAAAAATCTTCCAACAAACAAAAGCCCATGACCAGATGGCTTCACAGGTAAATTCTATCAATCAATTAGGGAAGAGCTAACACCTATCCTTCTTAAACTCTCCAAAAGATAGCAGAGGGAGGAAACTCCCAAACTCATTCTATGAGGACACCATAACCCTGATATCAAAACCAGACAAAGAGGTCAGAAAGAAAGAAAACTACAGGCCAATAACACTGACGAATGTAGAGGCAAAAATCTTCAACAAATACTAGCAAACAGAATCCAACAGCACATTAAAAGGATCATACACCATGATCAAGTGGGGTTTATTCCAGGAATGCAAGGATATTTCGATATACACAAATCAATCAACATGATACACCATATCAACAAGCTGAAGGAAAAAAAGCATATGATCATCTCAGCAGAGGCAGAGAAAGCTTTTGACAAAATTCAACACCCATTTATGATAAAAACCCTGCAGAAAGTAGGCATAGAAGGAACTTTTCTCAACATAATAAAGGCCATATATGACAAACCCACAGCCAACATTGTCCTCAATGGTGAAAAAGTGAAACCATTTCCAGTAAGATCAGGAACAAGACAAGGTTGCCCACTCTCACCACTCTTATTCAACACAGTTTTGGAAGTTTTAGCCAAAGCTATCAGAGAAGAAAAAGAAATAAAAAGAATTCAAATCGGAAAGGAAGAAGTAAAGCTGTAACTGTTTGCAGATGACATGATACTATACATAGAGTATCCTAAGGGTGCTACCAGAAAACTACAAGAGCTAATCAACGAATTTAGTAAAGTAGCAGGATACAAATTCAATGAAAAGAAATCTCTGGCATTCTTATACACTAATGATGAAAAATCTGAGAGCGAAATTGAGAAAACACTTCCATTTACCATTGCAACAAAACGAATAAAATATCTAGGAATAAACTTACCTAAGGAGACAGAAGACCTGTATGCAGAAATGTATAAGACACTGATGCCAGAAATTAAAGATGATACAAATAGATGGAGAGATATACCATGTTCTAGGATTGGAAGAATCAATATTGTGTAAATGACTCTATGGCCTAAAGAAGTCTGCAGATTCAATGCAATCCCTATCAAATTACGACTGGAATTTTTTACAGAACTAGAACAAAAAATTTCACAATTTGTATGGAAACACAAATGACCCTGAAAAGCCAAAGCAATCTTGAGAACGCAAAATGGAGCTGGAGGAATCAGGCTCTCTGACTTCAGACTGCAGTACAAAGCTACAGTAATCAAGACAGTATGGTACGGGCAGAAAAACAGAAATATAGATGAATGGAACAGGATAGAAAGCCCAGAGATAAACCGACACACATATGGTCACCTTATCTTTGATGAATGAGGCAAAAGTATACAGTGGAGAAAAGACAGCCTCTTCAATAAGTGGTGCTGGGAAAACTGGACAGGTACATGTAAAAGTATGAAATTACAACACTCCCTAACACCAAACACAAAAATAAACTGAAAATGGGTTAAAGACCTAAATGTTAGGCCAGAAACTATCAAATTTTTAGAGGAAAACATAGGCAGAACACTCTATGATATAAATGACAGCAAGATCCTTTTTGACGCACCTCCTAGACAAATGGAAATACAAACAAAAATAAATAAATGTGACCTAATGAAACTTAAAAGCTTTTGCACAGCAAAAGATACCATAAACAAGACCAAAAGGCAATCCTTAGAATGGGAGAAAATAGTTGCAAATGAAGCAACTGACAAAGGATTAATCTCCCAAATTGACAAGCAACTAATGCAGATCAATAACAACAAAAAAACACAACACATTCCAAAAATGGGCAGAAGACCTAAATAGATATTTCTCCAAAGAGATACACAGCTTGCCAACAAACACATGAAAGAATGCTCAACATGATTAATCATTAGAGAAATGCAAATCAAAACTACAATGAGATATCATCTCACACCAGTCAGAATGGCCATCATAAAAAAATCTAGAAACAATAAATGCTGGAGAGGGTTTGGAGAAGAGGGAACACTCTTGCACTGCTTGTGGGAATGTAAATTGATACAAGCACTATGGAGAACAGTATGGAGGTTCCTTAAAAAACTTCTAATAGAACTACCATACGACCCCACAATCCCACTACTGGGCATATACCCTGAGAAAACCATAATTCCAAAAGAGTCATGTACCAAAATATTCATTGCAACCCTGTTTACAGTAGCCACGACATGGAAGCTACCTAAGTGTTCATCAACAGATGAATGGATAAAGAAGATGTGGCACATATATACAATGGAATATTACTCAGCCATAAAAAGAAATGAAACTGAGTTATTTGTAATGAGGTGGATTGACCTTGAGTCTGTCATACAGAGTGAAGTAAGTCAGAAGGAGAAAAACAAATACCGTATGCTAACACATATATATGGAATTGAGAAAAAAATTTTATGAAGAGCATAGGGGTAGGACGGGAATAAAACACAGACCTACTAGATCATGGACTTGAGGATATGGGGAGGTGGAAGGGTAAGCAATGAAGAAGTGAGAGAGTGGCATGGACATATATTCACTAGCAAACATAGGATGGATAGCTAGTGGGAAGCAGTAGCATGGCACAGGGAGATCAGCTAGGTGGTTTGTGACCACCTAGAGGCGTGGGATAGGGAGGGTGCGAGGGAGGGAGATGGAAGAAGGAAGAGATATGGGAACATATGTATGTGTATAACTGATTCACTTTGTTGTAAACAGAAACTATCACACTATTGTAAAGAAATTATACTCTAATAAAGATGTTAAAAAACCCCACTCTCTTCAATAAATGGTGCTGGGAAAACTGGATAGGTACATGTAATATTATGATATTAGAACCCTCCCTTACACTATACACAACAATAAATTCAAAATGGATTAAGGACCTAAATGTAAGGCCAGAAATTATCAAACTCTCAGAGGAAAATATAGGCAGAACACTCTATGACATAAATCACAGCAAGATGCTTTCTGACCCACATCCTAGAGAAATGGAAATAAAAACAAAAATAAACAAATGGGACCTGTTGAAATTTCAAAGCTTTTGCACATCAAAGGAAACCATTAAAAAGACCAAAAGGCAACCCTCAGAATGAGAGAAAATATTTGCAAATGAAGCAACTGACAAAGGATTAATCTGCAAAATTAAAAACAACTCATACAGCTCAATAACAAATAAGCAAACAACCCAATGCAAAAATGGGTAGAAGACCTAAATAGACATTTCTCCAAAGAAGATATACAGATTGCCAACAAACACATGAAAGAATGCTCAACATCATTAAGCATTAGAGAAATGCAAATCATAACTGCAATGAGGTATCCTCTCTCACTGGTCAGAATGGCCATCATCAAAAAATCTATAAACAATAAATGCTGGAGAGGGTGTGGAGAAAAGGGAACACTCTCGCACTGTTTTATGGAATGTAAATTGATACAGCCACTATGGAGAAAAGTATGGATTTTCCTTAAAAAACTACAAATAGAACTACCATAGTACCCAGCAATCCCATTACTGGGCATATACCTTGAGAAAACCTTAATTCAAAAATAGTCATGTAACAAAATATACATTGCAGCTCTATTTACAATAGCAAGGACATGAAAGCAATCTTAGTGTCCATCATCGGATGACTGGATGAAGAAGATATGGCACAGTTATACAATGGAATATTACTCAGCCATAAAAGGAAACGAAATTGAGTTATTTGTAGTGAGGTGGATGGACCTTGAGTCTGTCATACAGAGTGAAGTAAGTCAGAGAGAGAAAGGCAAATACAGTATGCTAACACACAAACACTCTCGCACTGTTTTATGGTATGTAAGTTGATACAGCCACTATGGAGAAAAGTATGGATTTTCCTTATAACACTACAAATAGAACTACCATAGTACCCAGCAATCCCATTACTGGGCATATACCTTGAGAAAACCTTAATTCAAAAATAGTCATGTAACAAAATATACATTGCAGCTCTATTTACAATAGCAAGGACATGAAAGCAATCTTAGTGTCCATCATCGGATGACTGGATGAAGAAGATATGGCACAGTTATACAATGGAATATTACTCAGCCATAAAAGGAAACGAAATTGAGTTATTTGTAGTGAGGTGGATGGACCTTGAGTCTGTCATACAGAGTGAAGTAAGTCAGAGAGAGAAAGGCAAATACAGTATGCTAACACACATATATATGGAATCTAAGTAAAAAAAAAGTCATTAAGAGCCTAGAGGTAAGTCTGGAACAAAGACACATACCAGACAGAAATCTTGGTGTAGCTGAGTAGTATGTGGACATCAGCCTGGCCCAAGCTCTTACCTCGCTGACTGTGGATTTCTGTGTCTTTTGATACATTAGAAATACATCTACACGTGGAACAACTCCCACAGAACACCCACTGAACGTTGGCAGACGACCTCAGACCTCTCAAGAGGTGCGCAAGGAGAGGGGATTAGGAGCGCCACTTAAAGGAGCTCCAGAGACGGGCGCGAGCCACGGCTATCAGTGGAGACGCCAGAAATGGGCATGAGACGCTAAGGCTGCTGTGGCCGCCACAAAGAAACCTGTGTGCAAGCACAGGTCACTCTCCAAACCACCCCTCCCGGGAGCCTGTGCAGCCCGCCACTGCCAGGGTCCCTTGATTCAGGGACAACTTCCCCAGGAGAACGCACGGAGCGCCTCAGGCTGCTGCAACGTCATTCCAGCCTCTGCCGCTGCAGGCTAGCCCCGCATCCTCACCCATTCCTCCCCCAAGCCTGAGTGAGCCACAGCCCCTGAATCAGCTGCTCCTTTAACCACGTCCTGTCTCAGCAAGGAACAGACGTCCTCAGGCGACCTACACACAGCGGCGTGTCTAAATAAAAAGCTGAACCCCGGGGGTGTGTGAACAAAGAAGAGAAAGGAAAATCTCTCCCAGCAGCCTCAGTAGCAGTGGATTAAATCTCCACAGTCAACCTGATGTACCCTGCATTTGTGGAACACCTGAATACACTACGAATCATACCAAATTGAGGAGGTGGACTTTGATAGCAAGACTTATTTTTTTTTCCCCTTTACCACTTTTTGTGAGTTGGTATGTGTATGCTTCTGTGTGAGATTTCGTCTGTATAGCTTTGCTTTCACCATTTGTCCTAGGGTTCTGTCCTTCCGTTTTTTTTTGTTTGTTTTTTTACTTAAAAATTTTTTTTCTTAATAATTATTTTTTATTTTAGTAACTTTATTTTATCTTATTTTATTTAATCCTCTTTCTTTCTTTGTAATTTTTCTCCCTTTTATTCTGTGCCATGTTAATGAAAGCCTCTTGGTGCTCCAGACAGGCATCAGGGCTAGTCTCAGAGGTGGGAGAAACAAATTGAGGACACTGGTCCACAAAAGACCTCCCAGCTCTATGTAATATCAAATGACAAAAATCTCCCAGAGATCTCCATCTCAACACCAACACACAGCTTCACTCAACGACCAGCAAGCTACAGTGCTGGACACCATATGCAAAAAAACTAGCAAGACAGGAACACAGCCCCATCCATTAGCAGAGAGGCTGCCTAAAATCATAATAAGGCCACAGACACCTCAAAACACACCACCAGACGTGGACCTGCCCTCCAGAAAGACAAGATTCAGCCTCATCCACCAGAATACAGGCACAACTCCCCTCAACCAGGAAACCTACTCAACCCACTGAACCAACCTTAGCCAATGGGGACAGACACCAAAAACAATGGGAACTACGAACCTGCAGACATGAAAAGGAGACCCCAAACACAATGAAATAAGCAAAATGAGAAGAGAGAAAAATACACAGCAGATGAAGGAGCAAGGTATAAACCCACTAGATCTAACAAATGATGAGGAAATAGGCAGTCTACCTGAAAAAGAATTCAGAATAATGATATTAAAGATGACCCCAAATCTTGGAAATAGAATAGAGAAAATGCTAGAAACAATTAACAAGGACCTAGAAGAACTAAAGAGGAAGCAAGCAATGATGAACAACACAATAAATGAAATTAAAAATACTCCAGATGGGGTCAATAGCAGAATAACAGAGGCAGCAAAACGGATAAGTGACCTGGAAGATAAAATATTGGAAATAACTACTGCAGAGCAGAATAAAGAAAGAAGAAGGAAAAGAACTGAGGATAGTCTCAGAGACCTCTGTTACAACATTAAACACACTAACATTCAAATTACAGGGGTCCCAAAATAAGAAGAGAAAAAGAAAGGGACTGAGAAAATATTTGAAGAGATTATAGTTGAAAACTTCCCTAATATGGGATTGGAAAGAGTTAATCAAGTCCAGGAAACACAGAGAGTCCCATACAGGATAAATCCAAGGAGAAACACGCAAAGACACATATTAATCAAATGGTCAAAAATTAAATACAAAGAAAACATATTAAAAGCACTAAGGGAAAAACAACAAATAACACACAAGGGAATCCCCATAAGGTTAACAGCTGATCTTTCAGAAGAAGCTCTGCAAGCCAGAAGGGAGTGGAAGGATATATTTAAAGTGATGAAGGAGAAAAACCTACAACCAAGATTACTCTACCCAGCAAGGATCTCTTTCAGATTTGATGGAGAAATTAAAAACTTTCCAGACAAGCAAAAGCTGAGAGAGTTCAGCACCAACAACATACAGGATAAATCCAAGGAGAAACACGCAAAGACACATATTAATCAAATGGTCAAAAATTAAATACAAAGAAAACAGAAACACAAGAGAAGGAAAAGACCTACAAGAACAAACCTGAAACAATTAAGTAAATGGTAATAGGAACATACATATCGATAATTACCTTAAGTGTAAATGGATTAAATGCTCCCACCAAAAGACAGAGATTGGCTGAATGGATACAAAAACAAGACTCATATATATGCTGTCTACAAGAGACCCACTTCAGACCTAGGGACACATACAAACTGAAAGTGGGGGGATGGAAAAAGATAATCCATGCAAATGCAAATCAAAAGAAAGTGGAGCAGCAATTCTTATATCAGACAAAATAAACTTTAAATAAAGACTATTATAAGAGACATAGAACGACACTTTGTAATGATCATGGGATCGATCCAAGAAGAAGTTATAAAAATTGTAAATATTTATGCACCCAACATAGGAGCACTTAAATACATAAGGCAAATACTAACAGCCATAAAAGAGGAAATCGACAGTAACACAATTTTAGTAGGGGACTTTAACACACCACTTTCACTAATGGACAGATCATCCAAAGTGAAGATAAATAAGGAACCACAAGCTTTAAATGATACATTAAACAAGATGGACTTAACTATTATTTATAGGACATTCCATCCAAAAACAACAGAATACACACTTTTCTCAAGTGCTCATGGAACATTCTTCATGATAGATCATATCTTGGGTCACAAATCAAGCCTTGGTAAATTTAAGAAAATTGAAATTGTATCAAGTATATTTTCTGACCAGAACACTATGAGACTACATATCAGTTACAGGAAAAGATCTGTAAACAATACAAACACATGGAGGCTAAAGAATACACTAGTTAATAACGAAGTGATCACTGAAGAAATCAAAGAGGAAATCAAAAAATACCTAGGAAGAAATGACAATGGAGACACGATGATCCAAAACCTATGGGATACAGCAAAAGCAGTTCTAAGAGGGAAGTTTATAGCAATACTATCCTAACTTAAGAAACAGGAAACATCTCGAATAAACAACCTAACCTTGCACCTAAAGCAACTAGAGAAAGAACAATAAAAACCCAAAGTTAGCAGAAGGAAAGAAATAATAAAGATCAGATCAGAAATAAATGAAAAAGAAATGAAGGAAACGATAGCATAGATCAATAAAACTGAAAGCTGTTTCTTTGAGAAGATAAACAAAATTGATAAACAATTGGCCAGACTCATCAGGAGAAAAAGGGAGAAGAAAATCAATAGAATTAGAAATGAAAAAGGAGAAGTAACAACTGACACTGCAGAAATACACAAGATAATGAGAGATTACTACAAGCAACTCTATGCCAATAAAATGGACAATCTTCTCATTTTTTGATGGGTTATTTCGTTTTTCTTTTTATATTGAGCTGCGTGAGATGTTTATATATTTTGGAGATTCATCCCTTGATAGTTGCTTCATTTGCAAATATTTTCTCCCATTCTGAGGATTGTCTTTTCGTTTTGTTTTATTCTGTATATTTTATACTGCAAATCTAATCTATAAACTGTAATCAATTCTGACTGTGATGAATATAGACAAATTTTAAAATTAAAAAAGAAAAAGACACAGACGTACTAGAGAATGGACTTGAGGATATAGGGAGGGGAAGGGTAAGCTCTGACAAAGTGAGAGATTGGCATAGACATATATACACTACCAAACGTAAAATGGATAGCTAGTGGGAAGCAGCCACATAGCACAGGGAAATCAGCTCGGTGCTTTGTGACCACCTAGAGGGGTGGGATAGGGAGGGTGGGCGGGAGTGAGACGCAAGAGGGAAGAGATATGGGAACATATGTATATGTATAACTGATTCACTTTGTATAAAGCAGAAACTAACACACCATTGTAAAGCAATTATACTCCAATAAAGATGTAAAAAAAAAAAAGAAGGTGGGAGAACTGCAAAAAATATCGGTATAAACCAATTTTATTGAAATAAACAAGTGTTTCTGTATTTACCTCTGTATGTAAAAAAAAAGGGGGGGAAAAAGAAACGAAATTGAGTTATTTGTAGTGAGGTGAATGGACCTCAAGTCTGTCATACAGAGTGAAGTTAGTCAGAAATAGGAAAAAAAACCGTATGCTAACACATATATATGGAATTCAAGAAAAAAAATAAAAGGTCATGTAGAACCTAGGTTTAAGACGGGAATATAGACACAGACATACTATAGAATGGACTTAAGTATATGGGGAGGGGGAAGGGTAAACTGTGACAAAGTGAGAGAATGGCATGGACATACATACACTAGCAAACGTAAAATAGATAGCTAGTGGGAAGCAGCCATATAGCACAGTGTGACTAGCTCGGTGGTTTGTGACCTCCTAGATGGGTGGGATAGGGAGGGTTGGCAGGGGCGAGATGCAAGAGGGAAGAGATATGGGAACATATGTATATGTATAACTGATTCACTTTGTTATAAAGCAGAAACTATCACACCATTGTAACGCAGTTATACTGTAATAAAGATGTTAAAAAATTTTATTGAGTTATAATTAACATAAAATATTATATTACTTTAGGTGTACAAATACTGAATTGAAATTTTTATACAATATGAAATGACCTACACAATAAATACAATTAGACTCAGTTACCATACAAAGTTGTTGCAATATTATTGGTTATATTCAACATGTGTACCTTACATCTCTATGACTTTATTTTCAATCTGTAAGTTTCTAAGTCTTAATCCCCTTCACCTATTTCACCCATCTCTTCACTCTCCTCTCTTCTGGAAACCACTAGTTTTTTTCTCTATATTTGTGTCTTTTCTGTTTTGTTTGTTCATTTGTTTCCTCTTTTAGATTGCACATATAAGTGAAATCATCCAGCATTTGCTTTTCTCTTACTATTTCATTTAGCATAATATCATCCAGATTCAACCATGTTGTCACAAATGGCAAGATTATATATTTTTATTGCTGAGTGATATTTTATTATATATATTGTAAACCATCTCTTCTTTATGCATTCATATATCATATATTGGTTATTATTCTGCAATGAATATGAGGGTACATATATTGTGGAATTAGTGCACTCATTTTCTTCAGAAAACTACCTGAAGTGGAATTCCTAGATTGAATGATATTTCTTTTTTTTTTTTAACATCTTTTTTGGAACATAATTGCTTTACAGTGGTGTCTTAGTTTCCGCTTTAAAACAATGTGAATCAGTTATACATATACATATGTTCCCATATCTCTTGCTTCTTGCATCTCCCTCCCTCCCACTCTCCCTATCCCACCCCTCCAAGTGGTCGCAAACCACCTAGCTGATCTCCAGGTGCCATGCGGTTGCTTCCCACTAGCTATCCACCCTACGTTTGGTAATGTATATATGTCCATGCCACTCTCTCACTTCGTCACAGCTTACCGTTCCCCCTCCCCATATCCTCAAGTCCATTCTCTAGTAGGTCTGTGTGTAGTTTAGCCTCCATTTGCTTGTATTTCGTACAGACCCTTTCCTGTAATTGGTATCTATTCTCGTAGCATTGTGGTCAGAAAAGGAACTTGATACAATTTCAATTTTCTTAAATTTAACAAGGTTTGATTTGTGACCCAAGATATGATCTAACCTGGAGAATGTTCCATGAGCACTTTAGAAGAATGTGTATTCTGGTTGTTTTTGGATGGAATGTCCTATAAATATCAATTAAGTCCATCTTGTTTAAAGTATCATTTAAAACTGTATTTCCTTATTTATTTTCATTTTGGATGATCTGTCCATTAGTGAAAGTGGAGCGTTAACGTCCCCTATTATCATTGGGTTACTCTCGATTTCCCCTTTTATGGCTCTTAGTATTTGCCTTATGTATTCAGGTGCTCCTATGTTGGCTGCATAAATATTTACAATTGTTATATCTTCTTCTTGGATTGATCCATTAATTATTATGTAGTGTCCTTCTTTGTCTCTTGTAATAGTCTATGTTTTAAAGTCTCTGTTTTCTGATATGAGAATTGCTAGTCCAGCTTTCTTCTGATTTCCATTTGCATGGAATATATTTTTCCAAACCCCCACTTTCAGTCTGTATGTGTCCCTAGGTTTGAGGTGGGTCTCTTGTAGACAGCATATATATGAGTCTTGTTTTTGTATCCATTCAGCCAGTCTATGTCTTTTGGTGGGAGCATTTAAACCATTTACATGAAAGGTAATTATCGATATGTATGTTCCTATTCCCATTTTCTTAATTGTTTTTGGTTTATTATTGTAGGTCTTTTCCTTCTCTTGTGTTTCCTGCCTGGAGAAGGTACTTTAGCATTTGTTGTAAAGCTGGTTTGTTGGTGCTGAATTCTCTCAGCTTTTGCTAGTCTGTAAAGCTTGTAATTTCTCCATCAAGTCTGAATGAGTTCCTTGCTGTGTAGAGTGATGTTGGTGGTAGGTTTTTCTCTTTCATCACTTTAAATATGTCCTGCCATTCTCTTCTGGTTTTCAGAGTTTCTGCTGAAAGATCAGCTGTTAACCTTATGGGGATTCCCTTATGTGTTACTTGTTGTTTTTCCCTCACTGATTTTAATATGCTTTCTTTGTATTTAATTTTTGATAGTTTGATTAATATGAGTCTTTGTATGTTTCTCCTTGGATTTATCCTGTATTGGACTCTCTGTGCTTCCTGGACTTGATTAACTATTTCCTTTCCCATATTAAGGAAGATTTCAACTATAATCTCTTCAAATATTTTCTCAGTCCCTTTCTTTTTTTCTTCTTCTTCTGGGACCCCTATAATTCGTATGTTGGTGTGTTTAATGTTGTCCCAGAGGTCTCTGAGACTGTCCTCAGTTCTTATCTTTCTTTTTACTTTATTCTGCTCTGCAGTAGTTATTTCCACTATTTTATCTTCCAGGTCACTTATCCGTTCTTCCGCCTCAGTTATTCTGCTATTGATCCTTTCTAGAGAATTTTTAATTTCATTTTTTGTGCTGTTCATCATTGCTTGTTTGCTCTTTATTTCTTCTCTGTCCTACTTAAAAGTTTCTTGTATTTTGTCCATTCTATTTCCAAGATTTTGATAATCTTTGCTATCATTATTCTGAATACTTTTCCAGATAGACTGCCTATTTCCTCTTCATTTGTTAGGCCTGGTGGGTTTTTCATTGCTCCTTCATCTGCTGTGTGTTTCTGTCTTCTCATTTTGCTTAACTTACTGTGCTTGGGGTCTCCTTTTCGCAGGCTGCAAGTTCGTTCTTCCCGTTTTTTTTGGTGTCTGTTCCCAGTGGCTAAGGTTGGTTCAATGGGCTGTGTAGGCTTCCTGGTGGCAGACACCTTTTCCTGTGTTCTGTTGGCTGAGGCTGGATCTTGTTTTTCTGGTGGGCAGGTCCACGTCTGTTGGTGTGTTTTGCGGTGTCTGTGGCCTTATTATGTTTTTAGGCAGCCTCTCTGCTAATGGATGGGGTTGCATTCCTGTCTTGCGAATTGTTTGGCATAGGGTGTTCAGCACTGTAGCTTGCTGATTGTTGAGTCAATCTGGGTCTTCTTGTTGAGATGGAGATATCTGGGAGATTTTCACCATTTGATATTACGTGGAACTGTGATGTCTCTTGTGGACCAGTGTCCTGAACTTTGCTCTCCCACCTCAGTGGCACAGCCTTGATGCCTTGCCTCAGCGCCAACAGTCTGTCCTCCACATGGCTCAGAATAAAAGGGAGAAAAGCAAGAAAGAAGATAAAATAATATAAAGTAAAATAAAATAAATTAATTAACATAAATAATGAAAAACAATTATTAAGAAAAAAAATATTTTTAAGTAGTAAAAAAAAAACCCAAATTGATAGAAAGACCCCTAGGACAAACTGTTAAAGCAAAGCTGTACAGACAAAATCACACACAGGAGCATGCACATACACACTCACAAAAAGAGAAAAAGGCAAAAATATGTATAGATCATTGCTCCCAAAGTGCACCTCCTCAACTTGTTATGAGTCGTTGTCTATTCAGGTATTCCACAGATGCAGAGTACATCAAGTTGATTGTGGAGATTTAATCCACTGCTCTTGAGGGTGGTGGGAGAAATTTCCCTTTCTCTTCTTTTTTTGCACAGCTCCTTGATTCAGCTATGGATTTGACCCTGACTCTGCGTGCAGGTCGCCGGCATCCCTCTGTTCTTTGCTCATACAGGACGGCGTTAAAGAAGAAGATGCTTCGGGGACTCTGGCTCACTCAGGCCTGGGTGAGAAGGGGTATGGATGTAGGGGGAGCCTATGGCGGCAGAGTCCGGCGTGACATTGCACTAGCCATTGGCACACCGTGCGCTCTCCCGGGGAAGTTGTCCCTGGTTCCTGGGACCCTGGCAGTGGAAGACTGCACACCATGATCAAGTGAGGTTTATTCCAGGAATGCAAGGATTCTTCAATATATGCAAATCAATGAACATGATACACCATATCAACAAACTGAAGAAGAAAAACCATATGACCATCTCAGTAGATGCAGAGAAAGCTTTGGACAAAATTCAACACCCATTTATGATAAAAACCCTGCAGAAAGTTGGCATAGAGGGAAATTTCCTCAACATAATAAAGGCCATATATGACAAACCCACAGCCAGCATCATTTTAAATGGTGAAAAACTGAAACGGTTTCCACTAAGATCAGGAACAAGTCAAGGTTCCCCACTCTCACCACTCTTATTTAACATAGTTTTGGAAGTTCTAGCCACAGCAATCAGAGAAGAAAAAGGAATAGAAAGAATCCAAATCGGAAAAGAAGAAGTTAAGCTGTCACTGTTTGCAGATGACATGATACTATACATAGAGAATCCTAAGGATGCTACCAGAAAACTTCTAGAGTGAATCAATGAATTTGGTAAAGTAGCAGGATACAAAATTGATTCCCAGAAATCTATGGCCCTCTTATACACTAATGGTGAATAATCTGAGAGTGAAATTAAGATAACATTCCCATTTACCACTGAAACAAAAAGAATAAAATATCTAGGAATAAACCTACCTAAGGAGACAAAAGACCTGTATGCAGAAAACTATAAGACACTGATGAAAGAAATTAAAGATGATACAAATAGGTGGAGAAATATACCATGTCCTTGGATTGGAATAATCAACATTGTGAAAATGACTCTACAACCCAAAGAAATCTACAGATTCAACACAACCCCTATCAAACTACCACTGGCAGTTTTTTACAGAACTAGAACAAAAAATTTCACAATTTGTATGGAAACCCCAAAGACCCGAATAACCAAAGTAATCCTGAGAACGAAAAATGGAGCTGGAAGAATCAGGCTCCCTGACTTCAGACTATATTACAAAGCTACAGTAATCAAGACAGTATGGTACTGGCACAAAAACAGAAATATAGATCAATGGAACAGGATAGATAGCCCAGAGATAAACCCACACACATATGGTCAACTTACCTTTGATAAAGGAGGGAAGAACATACAGTGGAGAAAAGACAGCCTCTTCAATAAGTGGTGCTGGGAAAACTGCACAGCTACATGGAAAAGTATGAAATTACAACACTCCCTAACACCATATAAAAAAATAAACTCAAAATGGGTTAAACACCTAAATGTAAGGCCAGACACTATCAAACTCTTAGAGGAAAATATAGGCAGAAACTCTATGACAAATCACAGCAGCATCTTTTTTGACCAACCTCCTAGAGAAATGGAAATAAAAACAAAAATAAACAAATGGGACCTAATCAAACTTAAAAGCCTTTTCACAGCAAAGGATACCATAAACAAGACCAAAAGACAACACTCAGAATGGGAGAAATAAGTTGCAGATGAAACAACTGACAAAGGATTAATCTCCTTAATTTATAAGCAACTCATGCAGCTCAATAACAAAAAACCAGACAACCCAATCCAAAAATGGGCAGAACTAAATAGACATTTCTCGAAAGAAGATATACAGATTGCCAACAAACACATGAAAGAATGCTCAACATCATTAATCATTAGAGAAATGCAAATCAAAATGACAATGAGATATCATCTCACACCGGTCAGAATGCTCATCATCAAAAACTCTAGAAACAATAAATGCTGGAGAGGGTCCGGAGAAAAGGTTACACTCTTGCACTGTTGGCGGGAATGTAAATTGATACAGCCACTATGGAGAACAGTATGGAGGTTCCTTCAAAAACTACAAATAGAACTACCATACGACCCCACAATCCCACTACTGGGCATATACCCTGAGAAAACCATAATTTTAAAATAGTAATGTACCAAAATGTTCATTCCAGCTCTATTTACAATTGCCAGGACATGGAAGCAACATAAGTGTCCATCAACAGAAGAATGAATAAAGAAGATGTGGCACATATATACAATGGAATATTACTCAGCCATAAAAAGAAATGAAACTGAGTTATTTGTAATGAGGTGGATAGACCTGGAGTCTGTCATACAGAGTGAAGTAAGTCAGAAGGAGAAAAACAAATACCGTATGCTAACACATATATATGGAATCTAAGAAAAAAAAATGCCATGAAGAGATTAGTGGTAGGACGGGAATAAAACACAGACCTACTAGAGCATGGACTTGAGGACATGGGGAGGGGGAAGGGTAAGCTGTGACGAAGTGAGAGAGTGGCAGGGACATATATACACTACCAAATGTAAATTAGATAGCTAGTGGGAAGCTGCCGTAGATTCCCACACAGGATAAACCCAAGGTGAAATACGCCAAGACACATATTAATCAAACTATCAAAAATTAAATACAAAGAAAAAATATCAAAACAAGAAAGGAAAAAAAAAAACAAATTACCTTATGGGAATCCCCATAAGGTAAACAGCTGATCTTTCAGCAGAAACTCTGCAAGCCAGAAGGAAGTGGCAGGACATATTTAAAGTGATGAAAGGGAAAAACCTACAGCCAAGATTACTCTACTTAGCAGGGATCAAATTCATATTTCACGGAGAAATTTAAACATTTTCAGAGAAGCAAATCTACGAGAATTCAGTGCCACCCAACCAGCTTTACAACAAATGCTAAAGGAAATTCTCTAGGCTGGAAACACAAGAGTAGGAGAAGACCTACAATAACAAACACAAAACAATAACAAAATCATAATATGAACACACTTATAGATAACTATCTTAAATGTAAATCGATTAAATGCTCCAACCAAAAGACATAGACTGGTTGAATGGATACAAAAACAAGATCCGTATATACACTGTCTACAAGAGACCCACTTCAGACGTAGGAACACATAAAGACTGAAAGTGAGGGGATGGAAATAGATATTCCATGAAAATGGAAATCAAAAGAAAGGTGGAGTAGCAATTCTCATATCAGAGAAAATAGAGTTTAAAACAAAGACTATTACAAGAGAGAAAGAAGGACACAACATAATGATCAAGGGATTAATCCAAGATGATGAAATAATAATTGCAAATATGTACGCACACAAAATAGGAGCACCTCAATATATTAGGCAAATCCTAACAGCCATTAAAGGGGAAGTCTACAGTAACACAATCATAGAAGGATTCTTTAACAGCCAACTTTCACTAATGGACAAATCATGCAAAATGAAAAAAAAATAAGGAAACACAAGCTTTAAATGACACATTAAACAAGAAGAACTTAATTGATATTTATAGGACATTCCACCCAAAAACAACAGACTACACTTTCTTTTCAAGTGCTCATGGAACATTCTCCAGGATAGATTATATCTTGGGTCACATATCAAGCCCTGGTAAATTTATGCAAATTGAAATCATATCAAGTATCTTCTCTGACCAGTACACTATGAGACTAGATATCAATTACAGGAAAATCTGTAAAAAACACAAACACATAGAGGCTAAATAACACACTACTTAATAACCAAAAAATCACTGAAGAAAGTTAAGAGGAAATAAAAAGATGCCAAGAAACAAATGAGAATGAAAACAGATCGTCCCTAAACCTGTGGGATGCAACAAATGTAGTTCTAAGTGGGAAGTTTATAGCAATACAATCCTACCTTAACAAATAAGAAACATCTCAAATAAAGAAGTTAACCTAGCGGAGAGAAGATGGTGTATGAGTAAGACACGGAGATCACCTTTCTCCCCACAGATACATCAGAAATACATCTACACGTGGAACTGCTCCTACAGAACACCCAGTGGACGCTGGCAAAAGACCTCAGACCTCCCAAAAGGCAAGAAACACCCCACGTACCTAAGTAGGGCAAAAGAAAAAAGAATAAACAGAGACAAAAGAATAGGGCTGGGACCTGCACCAGTGGGAGGGAGCTGTGAAGAAGGAAAGGTTCACACACACTAGAAGCCACTTCACGGGTGGAGACTGCGGGTGGCTGATGGGGGGAGCTTCAGAGCCACGGAGGAGAGCGTAGTAACAGGGTGCGGAGGGCAAAGCGGAGATATTCCCAAAGAGGATCGGTGCCGACCAACACTCACCAGCCTGAGAGGCATGTCTGCTCACCCGCCGAGAAGGGCGGGGGCTGGGAGCTGAGTCTCGGGCTCCAGTCGGAAGCCAGGAGAGGACTGGTGTTGGTGGCATGAACACAGCCTGAAGGGGTTAGTGCACCACGGCTAGCCGGGAGGGAGTCCGGGAGAAGTCTGGAGCTGTCAAAGAGGCAAGAGACCTTTCCTTCCCTCTTTGCTTACTTGTGCGCGAGGAGAGGGGATTAAGCGCGCTGCGTAAAGGAGCTCCAGAAAAGGGCGCGAGCCGCGGCTGTCAGCGTGGACACCAGAGACGGGCATGGGACGCTAGGGCTGCTTCCGCCACCACCAAGAGGCCTGTGTGCGAGCACAGGTCACACTCCACACCTCCCCTCCCGGGAGCCTGTGAAGCCCGCCACTGCTGGGGTCCCGGGATCCAGGGAGAGCTTCCCCGGGAGAATGCACAGTGTGCCATGGGCTGGTGTACCGTCATGCCAGCCTCTGCCCCCGCAGGCTGGCCCTGCATCCGTGCCCCTCCCTCACCCGGCCTGAGTGAGCCACAGCCCCCGAATCAGCTGCTCATTTAACCCCATCCTGTCTGAGCAAAGAGCAGACGCCCTCGGGCGACCTACGCGCAGAGGCGGGGCCATGTCCAAGCTGAACCCCAGGAGCTGTGTGAACAAAGAGGACAGAGGGAGGTCTCTCCCAGCAGCCTCAGAAGCAGCAGATTAAAGCTCCACAATCAGCTTGAAGTGCCCTGCATCTGTGGAATAACTGAATAGACAGCAAATCATCCCAAGTTGAGGAGGTGGACTTTGGGAGCAAGATATATTATTATTTTCCCATTTTTCTCTTTTTGTGAGTGTGTATGTGTGTGTTGCTGTGGGAAATTTTGTCTGTATAGCTTTGCATTCACCATTTGTCCTAGTGTTCTGACTGAACCATTTTTTAAATAAAAGTTTTCTTAGTAATTATTTTTTATTTGAATTACTTTATTTTATCCTACTTTATTTTATCTTCTTTCTTTCTTTCCTTCTTTCTTCCTTTCTTTCTTCCTTCCTTTCTTCCCTTCTTTCTTCCTTCCTCTCATCTTGTCTTCCTTCTTTTCCTCCTTCCTTTCTTCCACCCTTTCTTCCTCCCTTCCTTCCTTACTTCCATCATTCCTCCCTCCCTTCCTTCCTTCCTCCCTTTCTTCCTTTCCTCCTACCTTCTTTCTTCCCTTTCTTCCTTTCTTCCTTCCTTCCTTCCTTTATTGCTTCCTTCCTTCCTTAATTTCTTCCTTCTTTTCTTCCTTCCTTCATTACTTTCTTGCTTTCTTTCTTTCCTTTCTATTTTTGCCTCTTTTATTCCAAGCCGTGTGGATTAAAGGCTCTTGGCGCTCCAGCCAGACGTCAGGTCTGTGTCTCTGAGGTGGAAGAACCAACTTCAGGACACTGGTCCACAATAGACCTCCCAGCTCCACGTAATATCAAATGGCGAAAATCTCCCGCTGTGGGAAATTTTGTCTGTATAGCTTTGCATTCACCATTTGTCCTAGTGTTCTGACTGAACCATTTTTTAAATAAAAGTTTTCTTAGTAATTATTTTTTATTTGAATTACTTTATTTTATCCTACTTTATTTTATCTTCTTTCTTTCTTTCCTTCTTTCTTCCTTTCTTTCTTCCTTCCTTTCTTCCCTTCTTTCTTCCTTCCTCTCATCTTGTCTTCCTTCTTTTCCTCCTTCCTTTCTTCCACCCTTTCTTCCTCCCTTCCTTCCTTACTTCCATCATTCCTCCCTCCCTTCCTTCCTTCCTCCCTTTCTTCCTTTCCTCCTACCTTCTTTCTTCCCTTTCTTCCTTTCTTCCTTCCTTCCTTCCTTTATTGCTTCCTTCCTTCCTTAATTTCTTCCTTCTTTTCTTCCTTCCTTCATTACTTTCTTGCTTTCTTTCTTTCCTTTCTATTTTTGCCTCTTTTATTCCAAGCCGTGTGGATTAAAGGCTCTTGGCGCTCCAGCCAGACGTCAGGTCTGTGTCTCTGAGGTGGAAGAACCAACTTCAGGACACTGGTCCACAATAGACCTCCCAGCTCCACGTAATATCAAATGGCGAAAATCTCCCAGAGATCTCCATCTCAACACCAAGACCCAGCTTCACTCAAGGACCAACAACCTACTGTGCTTGACACCCTATGACCAACAAATAGCAAGACACGACTACAGCCCCATCTATTAGCAGAGAGGCTGCCTAAAATCATAATAAGGTTACCGACATCCCAAATCACACCACCAGACGTGGACCAGCCTGCCAGAAAGACAAGATCCAGCCTCATCCACCAGAACACAGGCACTAGTCCCCCCAAACCAGGAAACCTACTCAACCCACTGAACCAACAGTAGCCACTGGGGACAGAGACCAAAAACAATGGGAAGTACGAACAAGCAGCCTGCAAAAAGGAGACCCCAAACACAGTAAGCAAAATGAAGACAGAAGAACACACAGCAGATGAAAGAGCAAGGGAAAAACTCACCAGACCTAACAAATGAAGAGGAAATCGGCAGTCTACCTGAAAAAGAATTGAGAAAAATGATAGTAAATATGATCCAAAATCGTGGAAATGGAATAGACAAAATGCAAGAAACATTTAACAAGGACCTAGAAGAAATAAAGAGGAAGCAAGCAACGATTAGCAACACAATAAATGAAATTAAAAATATTCTAGATGGGATCAATACCAGAATAACTGAGACAGAAGAACGGATAAGTGATCTGGAAGATAAAATAGTGGAAATAACTACTGCAGAGCAGAATAAAGAAAAAAGAATGAAAACAACTGAGGACAGACTCAGATATCTCTGGGACAACATTAAATGCACCAACGTTCGAATTATAGGGGTCCCAGAAGAAGAAGAGAAAAAGAAAGGGACTGAGAAAATATTTGAAGAGATTATAGTTGAAAACTTCCCTAATATGGGAAAGGAAACAGTCAATAAACTCCAGGAAGCTCAGAGAGTCCCATACAGGATAAATCCAAGGAGAAACACACCAAGACACATATTAATCAAACTATCAAAAATTAAATACAAAGAAAATATATTAAAAGCAGCAAGGGGAAAACAGCAAATAACACACAATGGAATCCCCATAAAGTTAACAGCTGATCTTTCAGCAGAAACTCTGCAACCCAGAAGGGAGTGGCAGGACATATTTAAAGTGATGAAGGAGAAAAACCTACAACAAAGATTACTCTACCTAGCAAGGATTTCATTCAAGTTTGATGGAGAAATTAAAACCTTAACAGACAAGCCAAAGCTGAAATACTAACAGCCATAAAAGGGAAAATTGACAGTAACACAATCATAGCAGGGGATTTTAACATCCCACTTTCAACAATGGACAGATTTACAAAAACAAGACCCATATATATGCTGTCTACAAGAGACTCACTTCAGACTTAGGGACACATACAGACTGAAAGCGAGGGGATGGAAAAAGATATTCAGTGGAAATCAGAAGAAAGCTGGAGTAGCAATTCTCATATCAGACAAAATAGACTTTAAAGTAAAAACTATTACAAGAGACAAAGAAGGACACTATATAATGATCAAGGGTTCGATCCATGAAGAAGATATAACAATTGTAAATATTTATGCACCCAACATAGGAGCACCTCAATACATAAGGCAAATACTAACAGCCATAAAAGGGGAAATCGACAGTAACACAATCATAGTAGGGGACTTTAACACCCCACTTTCACCAATGGACAGATCATCCAAAATGAAAATAAATAAGGAAATACAAGCTTTAAATGATACATTACACAAGATGGACTTAATTGATATTTATAGGACATTCCATCCAAAAACAACAGAATACACATTTTTCTCAAGTGCTCATGGAACATTCTCCAGGATAGATCATATATTGGGTCACAAATCTAGCCTTGGCAAATTTAAGAAAATTGAAATCGTATCAAGTGTCTTTTCCGACCACAATGCTATGAGACAAGATATCAATTACAAAAAAAGATCTGTGAAAAGTAGAAACACATGGAGGCTAAACAATACACTACATAATAACGAAGTGATCACTGAAGAAATCAAAGATGAAATCAAAAAATACTCAGAAACAAATGACAGTGGAGACACGAGGAAGATAAACGAAATTGATAAACCATTAGACAGATGCATCAAGTAAAAAAGGGAGAAGACTAAAATTATTGGAATTAGAAATGAAAAAGGAGACATAAAAGTGGACACTGCAGAAATACAAAATATTATCAGAGAATACTATAAGCAACTGTATGCCAATGAAATGGACAACCTGGAAGAAATGGACAAATTCTTAGAAATGATCAACTTGCCGAGACTGAACCAGGAAGAAATAGAAAATATGAACAGACCAATCACAATCTCTGAAATTGGAACTGTGATTAAAAATCTTCCAAAAAACAGAAGCCCAGGACCAGTTGGCTTCACAGGCGAATTCTATTAAACATTTAGAGAAGAGCTAACACCTATCCTTCTCAAACTCTTCCAAGAGATATCAGAGGGAGGAACACTCCCAAACTCATTCTATGTGGCCACCATAAGCCTGATACCAAAACCAGACGACGTCACAAAGAAAGAAAACTACAGGCCACCATTATCACTGATCAACAATGCGGGAGGAACACTCCCAAACTCATTCTATGAGGCCACCATCACCGTGATACCAAACCCAGACAAAGATGTCACAAAGAAAGAAAACTACAGGCCAATATCACTGATGAACATAGATGCAAAAATCCTCAACAAAATACTAGCAAACAGAATCCAACAGCACATTAAAAGGATCATACACCATGATCAAGTGGGGTTTATCCCAGGAATGCAAGGATTCTTCAATATACGCAAATCAATCAACGTGATACACCATATCAACAAACTGAAGGAGAAAAACCATATGATCATCTCAATAGATGCAGAGAAAGCTTTTGACAAAATTCAACACCCATTTATGATAAAAACCCTGCAGAATGTAGGTACAGAGGGAACTTTCCTCAACATAATAAAGGCCATATATGACAAACCCACAGCAAGCATTGCTCTCATTGGTGAAAAACCGAAAACATTTACACTAAGATCAGGAACAAGTCAAGGTTGCCCACTCTCACCACTCTTATTCAATATAGTTTTGGAAGTTCTAGCTACAGCAATCAGAGAAGAAAAAGAAATAAAAGGAATCCAAATTGGAAAAGAAGAAGTAAATCTGTCACTGTTTGCAGATGACCTGATACTATACATAGAGGATTGTAAGGATGCTACCAGAAAACTACTAGAACTAATCAATGAATTTGGTAAAGTAGCAGGATACAAAATTAATGCACAGAAATCTCTGGCATAATTATACACTAATGATGAAAAATCTGATAGTGAAATTAAGAAAACACTCACATTTACCACTGCAACAAAAAGAATAAAACATCTAGGAATAAACCTACCTAAGGAGACAAAAGACCTGTATGCAGAAAATTATAAGGCACTGATGAAAGAATTTAAAGATGATACAAATTTGGAGAGATATACCATGTTCTTGGATTGCAAGAAACAATAATGTGAAATTGACTCTAGTACCCAAAGCAATCTACATATTCAATGCAATCCCCATCAAACTACCACTGGTATTTGTTAAAGAACTAGAAGAAAACATTTAACAATTTGTATGGAAAGACAAAAGACCCCAAACAGCCAAAGCAATTTTGAGAACCAAAAATGGAGTTGGAGGAATCAGGGTCCCTGACTTCAGACTATACTACAAAGCTACAGTAATCAAGCCAGTATGGTAGTGGCACAAAAACAGAAATAAAATCAATGGAACAGGATAGAAAGCGCAGAGATAAACTCGCTGCAACTAGAGAAAGCCCGTGTGCAGCAATGAAGACCCAACACAGCCAAAAATAAATAAATAATAAATAAATAAATTTATTAAAAAAAAAAAAATGCAAGGCCCTGCAAAGGAGGCAAGAATATACAACGGAGAAAAGACAGTCTCTTCAGCAAGTGGTTTTCAGAAAGCTGGACAGCTGCATGTAAATCAATGAAATTAGAACACTCCCTAACACCATACACAAAAATAAACTCAAAATGTGTTAAAGACCTACATGGAAGGCCAGACACTATCAAACTGTTAGAGGAAAACATAGGCAGAACACTCTATGACTTAAATCACAGCCAGATGCTTTTTGACCCACCTCCTAGAGAAATGGACATTAAAAACAAAAATAAACTAATGGGACCTAATGAAACTTAAAAGCTTTTGCACAGCAACGGATACCATAAATAAGACCAAAAGACATCCCTCAGAATGGGAGAAAATAGTTGCAAATGAAGCAACTGACAAAGGATTAATATCCAAAATTTATAAGCAGCTCACGCAGCTCAATAACAAAAAACAAACAACACAATGCAAAAATGGACAGAAGAACTAAATAGACATTTCTCCAAAGAAGATATACAGATTGCCAAAAAACCCATGAAAGAATGCTCAACATCATTAATCATTAGAGAAATGCAAATCAAACTACAATGAGATAGCATCTCACACCGGTCAGAATGTCCATCATCAAAAAATCTAGAAACAATAAATGCTGGATAGGGTTTGGAGAAAAGGGAACACTCTTGCACTGCTGGTGGGAATGTAAATTGATACAGCCACTATGGAAAACAGTACGGAGGTTCCTTCAAAAACTACAAATAAACCTAACATACAACCCCGCAATCCCACTACTGGGCATATACCCTGAGAAAACCATAATTCAAAAAGAGTCATGTACCAAAATGTTCATTGCAGCTCTATTTACAATAGCCAGGACATGGAAGCAACCTAACTGTCCATCAACAGCAGCCATAAAAAGAAATGAAACTGTGTTAATTGTAATGAGGTGGATAGACCTGGAGTCTGTCATACAGAGTGAAGTAAGTCAGAAGGAGAAAAACAAATACCGTATGCTAACACATATATATGGAATCTAAGACAAAAAATGTCATGAAGAGACTAGGGGTAGGATGGGAATAAAATACAGACCTACTAGAGTATGGACTTGAGGATATGGGGAGGGGGAAGGCAACCTGTGACGAAGTGAGAGAGTGGCATGAACGTATATACACTACCAAGTGTAAAATAGATAGCTAGTGGGAAGGAGCCACATAGCACAGGGAGATCAGCTCTGTGCTTTGTGACCACCTAGAGGGGTGGGATAGGGAGGGTGGGAGGGAGGGAGATGCAGGAGGGAAGAGATATGGGAAAATATGTATATGTATAACTGATTCACTTTGTTGTAAAGCAGAAACTAACATAACATTGTAAAACAGTTATACTCCAATAAAGATGTTAAAAAAAAAAGAAAAAAAAAAGAACTACCATGCGACCCAGCAATCCCCCTATTGGGCATATACCCAGAGAAAACCATAATTCAAAAAGACTCATGTACCAAAATGTTCATTGCAGCTGTATTTACAATAGCCAGGACATGAAAGCAACCCAAGCGTCCATCAACAGATGATGGATAAAGAAGATGTGGCACATATATGCAATGGAATATTACTCAGCCATAAAAAGAAATGAAACTGTGTTAATTGTAATGAGGTGAATAGAACTGGAGCCTGTCATACAGACTGAAGTAAGTCAGAAGGAGAAAAACAAATACCATATGCTAACACATATATTTGGCATCTAAGAAAAAATATGTCATTAAGAGACTAGGGGTAGGACGGGAATAAAACACAGACCTACTAGAGCATTGACTTGAGGATATGGGGAGGGGGAAGGGTAAGCGGGTGGGAGGGAGGGAGACGCAAGAGGGAAGAGATATGGGAACATATGTATATGTATAACTGATTCACTTTGTTGTAAAGCAGAAACTAACACACCCTTGTAAAACAGTTATACTCCAATAAAGATATTTAAAAAAGAATATTTAACACTGTATGACCATTTAAATATAAGTATCATATATATAAAAAAAGAACTTAACCTTACACTTAAAGCAGTTAGAAAAAAACCAGAAAACCCCAAAGTTAGCAGAAGGAAATAATTCATAAAGGTAATATCAGGAATAAATGACAAAAAATGAAGGAAACGATAACAAAGATCTATAAACTAAAAACTGGTTCTTTGAGAAGATAATCGAAATTGATAAACCATTAGACAGACACATCAAAAAGAAAAGAAGACTCAAATCAATAGAATCAGAAATGGAAAAGGAGAAGTGTCACTTCAGAAATACAAAGGATCATGAGAAATTGCTACATGCAACTATATGCAAATAAAAAGGACTACCTGGAAGGAATGGACAAATTCTTAGAAATGCAAAACCTTCTAAGACTGAACCAGGAAGAATTAGAAAATATACACAGACCAATCACAAGCACTGCAATGAAAACTGTGATAAAAAATCTTCCACCAAACAAAAGCCCAGAACCAGACGGCTTCACAGGCATATTCTGTCAAACATTTAGAGAAGAGCTAACACCTATTCTTCTCAAACTCTTCCAAAATAAAGCAGAGTGAGGAACACTCCCAAACTCAACCTATGAGGTCACCATCACCGTGATACCAAAAGCAGACAAAGTTGTCACAACAAAAGAAAACTACAGGCCAATATCACTGTTGAACATAGATGCAAAAATCTTCAACAAAATACTAGCAAACAGAATCCAACAGCACATTAAATGGATCATACACCATGATCAAGAGTGGTTTTTCCGAGGAATGCAAGGATTCTTCAATTACGGAAATCAATCAATGTGATACACCATATTAACAAATTGAAGCAGAAAAACCGTATGAACATGTCAATAGGTGCAAAGAAATCTTTGAACAAAATTCAACACCCATTTATGATAAAAACCCTCCAGAAAGTAGGCATAGAGGGAACTTTACTCAGTATAATAAAGGGCATATATGACAACTCCAGAGCCAACATCATCCTCAGCGTTGAAAGAATGAAACCATTTCCTCTAAAATCAGGAACAGACAAGGTTGCCCATTGTCACCACTATTATTAAAGATAATTTTGGAAGTTACAGCCAGAGCAATCAGAGAAGAAAAAGAAATAAAAAGAAACCAAATCGGAAAAGAAGAAATAAAGCTGTCATTGTTTGCAGATGACATGATACTATACATAGAGAATCCTAAAGGTGCTAACAGAAAACTACTAGAACTAATCGATGAATTTGGTAAAGTAGCGGGAAATAAAATTAATGCACAGAAATCTCTTGCATTCCTATACACTAATGATGAAAAATCTGAAAGTGAAATTAAGAAAACACTCCCATTTATGATTGCAACAAATAGAATAAAATACCTCGGAATAAACCTACCTAAAAGGACAAAAGACCTGTATGCAGAAAACTATAAGAGACTGATGAAAGAAATTAAAGATGATACAAATAGATGGAGAGATATACCATGTTCTTGGATTGGGGAGTCAATATTGTGAAAATGATTATACTACCCAAAGCAATCTACAGATTCAGTGCAATCCTTATCAAACTACCAATGGCATTTTTCACAGAACTAGATCAAAAAATTTCACAATTTGTATGGAAGCACAAAAGACCCTAAATAGCCAGAGCAATATTGAGAAAGTAAACGGAACTGGAGGAATCAGGCTCCCTGACTTCAGAGTATATTAGAAAGCTACAGTAATCCAGACAGTATGGTCCTGGCACAAAAACAGAAATATAGATCAATGGAGCAGGATAGAAAGCCCAGAGATAAACCCACACACATATGGTCACCTTATTTTTCATAATGGAGGCAGTAATATACAGTGGAGAAAAGACAGCCTTTTCAATAAGTGGTGCTGGTAAAACTGGACAGGTACATGTAAAAGTATGAAATTAGAACACTCCCTAACACCATACACAAAAATAAACTCAAAACGGATTAAAGAACAAAATGTTTGGCCAGATACCTTAGAAAAGTTAGAGGAAAACATAGGCAGAACAGTGTATGACATAAATCACAGCAATATCCTTTTTGACCCACCTCCTAGAAAAATGGAAATAAAAGCAAAGTAAAAAAATGGGACCTAATCAACGTTGAAAGCATTTTTTCACAGCAAAGGAAACCATAAACAAGAGGAAGAGACAGCCTTAAGAATGGGAGAAAATATTAGCAAATGAAGCAACTGACAAAGGATTAATCTCCAAAATTTACAAGCACCTCATGCAGCTGAATATCAGAAGAAACAACCCAATCCAAAAATGGGCCGAATACATAAATAGACATTTCTCCTAAGATACACAGATTGCCAACAAACTCATGAAATAATGCTTAACATCATTAATCATTAGAGAAATGTAATTCACAACTACAATGAGATATCACCTCTCACCGGTCAGAATGGCCATCATCAAAATATCTACAAACACTATATGATGGAGATGGTGTGGAGAAAAGGGAATCCCCTTGCACCTGTGGTGGGAATGTAATTTGATACAGCCATTATGGAGAACTTTACGGAGGTTCCTTAAAAAACTAAAAATAGAACTACCATATTACCTAGCAATCCCACTACTGGGCATATACCCTGAGAAAACCATAATTCAAAAAGTGTCATGTACCACAATGTTCATTGCAACTCTATTTACAATAACCAGGACATGGAAGCACCTAAGTGTCCATCCACAGAAGAATGGACATTTAGGTTGCTTCCATACCTTGGTAATTGTAAATAATGCTGCTATGAACATTGGGAAAACTACTAATATTTAGATGACATATGATACACAGACAAAATCCATAAAATATACAAAATATTAGACTAAATAAGTGAATTTAACAAGGTCACTGGATACAAGATCAGTATAAGAAAATGTGGCACATATATACAATGGAATATTACTCAGCCATAAAAAGAAACGAAATTGAGTTATTTGTAGTGAGGTCGATGGACCTAGTGTCTGTCTTACAGAGTGAAGTAAGTCAGAAAGAGAAAAACAAATACCGTATGCTAACACATATATATGGAATCTAAAAAAATAAATTAAAATAAAAATTGTCAGGAAGATCCTAGGGGCAAGTTGGGAATAAAGACGCAGACCTACTAGAGAATGGACTTGAGGACACGGTTAGGGGGCAGGGTAAGCTTGGACAAATGAGAGAGTGGCATGGACATATATACACTACCACATGTAAAATAGATAGCTAGTGGGAAGCAGCCGCATAGCACAGGTAGATGAGATTGGTGCTTTGTGACCACCTAGAGATATGGGATAGGGATGGTGGGAGGGAGGGAGATGCAAGAGGGAAAAGATATGGGGTATATGTATATGTATAACTGATTCACTTTGCTATAAAGCAGAAACTAACACAACATTGTAAAGCAATTATAGTCCAATAAAGATGTTTTAAAAAAAACCAAACTGCTTTTGCTGCATCGTGGAGGTTTTGGGCTGTCCTCTTTTCATTGTCGTTTGATTCTAGGTTTTTTTTTTTATTTTACTTGATTTCTTCAGCGGTCTCTTGCTTATTTAGTAGTTTATTGTTTGGCCTCCGTGTGTGTATTTTTTTTTACAGTTTTTTTGCCTCTAATTTATCTCTAGTTTCAAAGCATTATGGTCAGAAAATATACTTGATACAATTTCAATTTTCTTAAATTTATGGAGTCTTGATTTTTTACCCACGAGATGAGCTATGCTGGAGAATGTTCCATGAGCACTTGGGAAGAATGTGTATTCTGTTGTATTTGAATGGAATGTACTACAAAAATCAATTAAGTCCATCTTGTTTAATGTGTTGTTTAAAGTTTGTTTCCTTATTTATTTTCAGTTGGGATGATCTGTCCATTGGTGATAGTGGGATGTTAAAGTTCCATGCTATTTTTGTTTTACTGTTGATTTTCCCCTTTATGGCTGTTCACATTTGCCTTATGTATTGAGATGCTCCTATGTTGAATGCATATACATTTACAATTGTTTTATGTTCGTCTTGGGTGATCCCTTGATTACTATGTAGTGTCTTTCTTTGTGTCTTGTAATATTCTTTATTTTAAAGTCTATTTTGTCTGACATGAGAATAGCTACACCAGCTTTCTTTTGATTTCCATTTGCATGGAATATCTTTTCCCATCCCATCACTTTCAGTCTGCATCTCTCCCTAGGTCTGAAGTGGGTCTCTTGTAGACAACATATATATGGGTCCTTTTTTTTTTTTTGTATCCATTCAGCCCGTCTGTGTCTGTTGGTTGGAGCATTTAATCCATTTACATTTAAGGTAGTTATCGATATGTGTGTTCATATTATGATTTTGTTCATTGTTTTATGTTTTTTTATTGTAGGTCTTCTCCTTCTGTTGTGTTTCCTGCCTACAGCAGTCCCTTCAGCATTTTTTTGTAAAGCTGTTTCGTGGTGCTGAATTCTCTCGATGTTTGTTTATTTGTAAAATTTTAATTTTTGCATTGAATCTGAATGAGATATTTGCTGGGTAGGGTAATCTTTGTTGTCGGTTTTTCCCTTTCATCACTTTAAATATGTCCTGCCACTCCCTTCTGGCTTGCAGAGCTTCTGCTGAATGTTCAGCTGTTAACCTTATGGGGGTTCCCTTGTATGTTATTTGTTGCTTTCCCTTGCTGATTTTAATATTTTTTCTTTGTATTTAATTTTTGATAGTTTGATTAATATGTGGTTTGTCATGTTTCCCCTTGGATATATCCTGTATGTGCCTCTCTGCTCTTCCTGACTTGACTGACTATATCCTTTCCCATATTAGGGAAGTTTTCAACTATAATCCCTTCAAATATTTTCTCAGTCCCTTTCTTTTTCTCTTCTTCTTCTGGGACCCCTATTATTCGAATGTTGGTTCATTTAATGTTATCCCAGTGATCTCTGAGACTGTCCTCAATTCTTTTCATTCTGTTTTCTTTATTCTGCTCTGCAGTTGTTATTTTCACTCTTTTATCTTCCAAGTCACTTATCCATTCTTCTGCTTCAGTTATTCTGCTATTGATTCCTTCTAGATCATTTTTAATTTCATTTATTGTGTTGTTCATCATTGTTTGTTTGCTCTTTAGTTCTTCTATGTCCTTGTTAAACGTTTCTTGTGTTTTCTCCATTTTATTTCCATGATTTTGGATCATTTTTATTATCAGTACTCTGAATTCTTATTCAGGTAAAATGCCTATTTTCTCTTCATTTGTTTGGTGTGGTGGGTTTTTACCTTGCTCCTTCATCTGCTGCATATTTCTCCGTTTTCTCATTTTGTTTAACTTACTGTGTTTTTGATCTCCTTTTCAAAATCTGCAGGTTCGTAGTTTCCCTTATTTTCTGTGTCTGCCCCCAGTGGGTAAGGTTGTTTCAATGGTTTGTGGTATAGGTTTCCTTGTGGAGGGGACTGGTGTCTTTGTTCTGGTGGGTGGGGCTGGATCTTGTCTTTCTAATGGGCAGTTTTATGTCTTGTGGTGTGTTTTCGGGTGCCTGCGAACTTAGTAGTGCAGCATAGTATGTAGGTAGTAGGCAACCTCTCTGCTAATTGGTGGGGTTATGTTCCTGTCTTGTTATTTGTTTGGTATGGGGGGTCCAGCGCTGGACCTTGTTGGCTGCTGGGTGGAGCTGTGTATTTTTTGACATAGACATCTCTGGGAGAGCTCTCACCGATTGTCATTACGTGGGGCCGGGAGGTCTCTGGTGGTCCAATGTCCTGAACTTGGCTCTCCCACCTCAGAGGCTCAGGCCTGACACCAGGCTGTAGCACCAAGACCCCATCAGCAACATGGCTATTTCAGAGTTCCAAGAACTCACTGGGTTGTCACTTACTGTAACATGGTCTGGATTCAAGACTGTGTGCGAGGGTGTCATTTTCACTCTCAACATTAAGCATGTCATGGGGTTTTCAGTCTGTGGTTCTGCGCATTGGAAATACAGCTGTCGCTGGTTGAGTATCTTTTATACATCATTTTCTATTTCCAAGACTCACACAGCCCTATTGTTTTTGCTCCCTTCTGCCTTTCCTTTAAAATCAGAGGACTGATGAACTGTTGAGCCTTTTGGAAATGTTGCTAGCAGGGAAGCAGGTCCATTTGCAACATCAGAAGTGATCTGAGGCTTCTTGTCTCCCTTGTATATTATTTGTTGCTTTATCCTTGATGTTTTTAATATTCTCTCTTTGACTTTCACTTTTGTTATTTCAATTATAATGTGTCTTGGTTTTTTCCTCTTAGTTCAAACCTGTCTGGGACTCTCTGAGCTTCCTGGATTTGAGTTACTCTTTCCTTTCCCAGGTTAGGGAGGTTTCCAGCTAGTATGTCTTCAAATATTTTCTCAGGCCCTTTCTCTCTCTCTTTTCTTTCTGGGACCCCTATAATGAAAATATTAGCGCACTTGATGTTTTTCCAGAAGTCTCTTAACATGTCCGTAATTTCTTTTCATTCTTTTCTTCTTTTTTTCTGATTCCTTCTAGTGTATTTTTCATTTGGTTACTGTATTCTTCATCTCTGTTTGGTTGTTCTTTATATTTTCTCTTTGTTAAAAACTTCTAACTTCTTGCTCTGTGCATCCAGCCTTCTCCTGAGTTCTTTGATCATCTTTCTGATCACTACCCTGAACTCTTTCCCAGGTAGATTGTCTATCTGCACTTCAGTTAGTTTTTCTTCTGGGTTTTTTTTCTTATTCCTTCATGTGGAACATAGTACTCTGCACTTCTTTTTGTCTAAGTTACTATTTGTATTTTTAAGTATGTGGTGTGTTAGTTATGTTTTTGACTTTGGAGAAGTTGCCTGTTTAGGAAACGTCCTATGCACCCCAGCAGTTTACTTCCCTTCTTGTCACTCACCTATATGCTCAAAGTGTCCCCTGTAAGAGGGCTGCATAGGTCCCTCTGTTGTGGCAGGCTTACTGTCTGCACATTCCAGAAGGCTTGGTTGGCCCCTAACCTGGTTGGTTGCCAGGCCTTGCCCTATGTTGTTGCTGCTAGCTGCTGTTTCAGAGCCTGGTGTTGAGGAGACTTTCTGCAGAACCCTAGGGGGCCCTTGTGCTAGTGCTGGCTCCTTGGTGTGTGGATTTTGTGTTCTGAAGACTCCAGGGTTGTTGCCTGCCCACTGGCAGGTAAAGTCAGGTCCTTGTGTTAGTGCTGGACTACTGGCACACAGAGCTGATCCTGGAGTCTGACTGCAGGACCTTGGGACCTAGGAATCCCAGAGCTTGTTTCAGATAGTTGGTTTTGGGGGTGGTTCATAACATGGTTAGGTATGTTGTCTGGGGTGTCCCCAAGCTTGTGTTCGACTGCTAGTGTCAGGACCAGGGTCCATCTTGTCCCAGGGTAGGTCTGGCCTCTGTGGGTGGCCTGGGTTTGCAGCTGCCGTATCGTGGTTTTCTTGCATCTGGTATCTGCCCCCTGGTCGATGAGGCTGTCTAGGGGCTCATGCAGGGTTCCTAGAGGTCAGGGATGTTGTCTGCCCACTGGTGAGTGGAGCTGGGTCTTAATCCTCTGGTGGGCATGGCTATGTCTAAGGATGTGTCTAGAGGCAGCTGTGGGCCCAGGAATTCTTTTATTTATTTATTTATTTTTTGCAGTATGCGGGTCTCTCACTGTTGTGGCCTCTCCCGTTGCAGAGCACAGTCTCCAGACGCACACGCTCAGTGGCCATGGCTCACGGGCCTAGCCACTCCGCAGCCTGTGGAATCTTCCTGGACCGGGGCACGAACCCGGGTCCCCTGCATCGGCAGGCGGACTCTCAACCACCGTGCCACCAGGGAAGCCAGCCCAGGAACTCTTTAGGAAGCCTGTCTGCTGATGGTTTGGACTGTGTTCTTGCCCTTTTAGTTGGGTGGTCTGAGGTGTCCCAGCACTGGCACTTATAGGCTGTTGGGTGGGGCCAGGTCTTGGTGCTAATGAGCTAGAAGAAGGATCCCAACGTGGCAGCATCTAGCAGCAGTGTCCATTTGGTAGAATGTTCCCAATTATGGCTGCATCAGTGTCTATGTCCCCAGGGTATGGCACAGCTACCCTCTCCTCCTGCCTCTCCAGGAGACTCTCCAATACCAGCAGGTAGGTCTGGCCCAAGCTCTTATCAAATTACTGCTTTTGCCCTGAGTCTTGGTGCATTTGAGATTTGTGTGTACCCTTTAAGAGTAACGTCTCTATTTCCCCTATTCCTGTGAGACTCCTGAAATTAAGCCCCACTGGCCTGCTCTGTGGGCTTGTCTTCCTGGTGCAGGACCCCCTGGGCTGGGGAGCCTGCCATGAAGCTTAGAACTCTCATCCTGTGAGAGAACCTCTGCAATATAATTATTCTTCATTTTGTAGGTCACCAACCCAGGGGTGTGGACTTGATTATATTGCAAGTCCACCCCTCCTACCTGTCTCCTTTTGCTTCCTTCCTTATGTTTTTACTTGTAGAATATCTTTTCTGGTAGGTTCCAGTCTTTTTCATTCATGGTCGTTTTGCAAATATTTGTGATTTTGGTGGGCTTGTGAGAGGAGGTGAACTCAGGGTCTTTCTACTCCACCATCTTGGCGAGTGTCCTCCTCTGAATATTTTTAAAATAGCTGATTTATGTCTTTAAGTCCAATCTTTGCCTTTCCTCAGGGAGTTTATACCAATTGCTCTTTTTCTTGTATATGGTGTATACCTTCTTATTTCTTACATGTTTTGTATTTTTGTTTGAGAACTGGACATTTAAAATAACATAATATGGCAATGTTAGAATTATGTTTCTCCCCCCATCCCCAAGGTTTGTTTTATTGCTGTTCGTTATAATAGTTGTTGTTTGTTTCATGACTTTTCTGAACTAATTCTGTAATAGTTGTACTTTTTCATGTTTGTCTATTGAAGTCTCAAATCAATGAGCTTAGCAGTCAACAAGTAATCTGTCAACAAATAATCTGATTAAACCTTAATCACTTGTTACCAATAAGTCTCCCAGTCACTTTGTGTATGTTGGCATATATAGAGCCAGGTAGTTTACCACTCTGCCTTAGCCTTCACTTACTGCTTTCAGAGAGCCTAAAGGTCCACCATAAATGAGAGCTTAGGGGAATAATGTCTTTCCTGATCATGCAGAAAGCCTTACACATGAAGGTGGCTTTCCATATCCCCAGGAATATGTCAGAGATTTTCAAAGCCCCTAAGGACACTTCATTCCTCATTTATTTTATTTAGTCTATCATTTGCCTCAAACTGTTATCCATGGACTCAGGCAGTTGTGCTCTTAAAACATTGAACAAATGCTCTCTCCGCCTCCCCAGAAGCTATTAGTATTGGATAAGTTTGAGTGAGGTAGAATAAAAACAAGTCATTGAAGATTGACATCTTCAATGGAACCACCAAACAAGTCAAATTATGTCTTTTTTGGGGAAGCTCCAGCCTCATTCTGCTCTTTCCAATACTCAGAATGTGGCCTGTTATTGTTCAATGTATTGAGGACTGGAGACTGGGAGATTAGATTGGGATAATTTATAATACCATGAAGCTCACTGTTCTTACTGAGATTCATTTATTTTTCTTAACAAAATATTCCCTGGGTTGCTGCAAGCCTTTGATTAATTTCCAGAGCTCTCAAAATGTTGATTCTGATAACTTTTGCTGATATTGCCTTTATGTACAGGGAAACTTTTGGAGGTGCTTACTTTGCCATTTCATGGATGCCTTTACTATTAACCTCTTTTTATTGTGATAAAATTTATAGAACATAAAATTTGCATTTTAATCATTGTTAACTTACTGTCTCTCTGAATTTGCCTATTCAGATAATCCTTAGAAATGAAGTCACATAGTATTTGTCCTTTTCTGTCTGGCTTTTTTCACTTAGCACAGCTTTTTTTATGGTTCATTATCATTGCAGCATCTATTAGAACTTTATTCCCTTTTCTTACTGAGTAATATTCCATTGTAAGTATATATTATATATCTTAGTCAATTTAGGTTGCTATAACAAAATACCATAAAGTGTGTGTCATATAAGCAACAGAAACTTATTTCTTACAGTTCTGTAGGCTGGAAGTCCAAGAAACTGAGCATGGAACTCAGCATGGTTGGATTCTGGTGAGGGCCTTTTTCTAGGTCAATTATTTTCATTCATATGTTATTCATATGTTATTATGCTTTTAGTATATGGTTATATCTACAAAAAAGACAGCATAGTCTTGAATGTTTTAAAAATTTTATTAATGTTGGCTATCTGCAAACAGGTAGATATTGCTTCCCTTTGTTAGTGATTCCAATTGGATAGTCATCAGTCCCAGAGACTTATATCTCAAAGGGTCATTATAGTTGTGGGGCCCCAACGGTAGAGAGTATGACACAGTTTGTTGGACAATATCCACAGCACAATGTTGTTTTGGGCCACAATTAAAGATGTTAATTTGTGAGTACCTGATATAAAGAACCAAACACGATGTCCAAGCAATCACAGTTTTCAATATCCAGAGGATCCAGTTAGCTGCTGGGCCTCCTTTTTGATGGAGAGGGGGTTTAAAAAGACAATTTTTCTTTGACTGCTTGAAGGACTGAATATTATAAATCTGCCCACATACTACTGAGAAACATTACTTAGTAAGCAGATTCTTGAATTTTGTTGGGGATTTTAAGCCACTCTTTCTAGCCTGGGCAGTTGAGACTAAGGCTTCTGACTATCAACCATCAGGATATCAAGTATATAGTGAAAATTTTGGAAATTAGAGTGTAGAAGCACTTGTTCTAAATTCTGACCTATCTAAGTTTGGCAAACACCAGTGGAGTTTAAGTAACACTGAAGAAGTACAAGAAACATATATTGGAGAACTTTTCACCTGAATGCTAAAAGATCTTGATCCTCAGATGTCAGTAGTATGGGAAATAAGGTGTTGTCAACATTTAAAAGTGTACCATGTACCATTAGTCTGTGTAATGGATTCAACTAGAGTCACATTGTCTGCAACAGCTGAGAGTATAGGAGAAACAAGTGAATTTGACAATAACCCTCTCTAAGGCTGCAGCTTTTTTGCACATGGCTGTCCTTGAACTTCTTACCACCTACGCTTCCTTCAATTCTTTAAATCTGGGCTGTGAGTTTTTTTATCCTCTTGGGATTCTCTGCACCCAGAAGGGGACAGGGAGGTTGGTGGGAGAATGATTTATGCACCTCACTAATACTCCTCTACATGTGGCTGAATTTCATCTGGCACTTATGGGGCAGAGAAATACAATTATCTGTTCCCACTATATATTCAGATTAGAGATAACAACTAGAGTGCACAGAATTGGCACAAAAGGTTTCACTCAGAAGGTCATACTGGCTTCCTTTCCCACCTTAAACACAGCCTAATCCCCATTAGCTCATTTTTTATGCCATTTTATTCCAGAAGTCTGGGTAAAATAGTGACTTGAGCATCCATATCTAACAGGCCCACAGAAGTTTGACACTTTCCCTTTGCCAAAATTTCCCACCATACTCAGACAGGTGCATATGACCTTTGACCCCACTGGGGACAGGGAGCCCTCAGCTCTCATCCTGCAACTACTTCCCCAATTCCACCTCATTAAAAGATGAAGGACTATTTATGCATAGTTAATCTGTACATTCACCATCAATTCTCATACATTACCCTGAAATTCCATTAACTGGCTCGTGAGGTTCTCATTCTTCCTCTTACAGAAAGCCATGTCTCTGTCAGCATTTTATCCTCATCGCTACAAGTATCAAGAAGAGTGAAGATTATGAAATTTTACCATATTTGTGAGCTACTAAGTTACCAGCCACAGTTTCTTGGGTGCCAGTAGAATATATGAGACTTTTGGTCACAGACAAAGGATAGTTTATTATTCACAGTAATAAAAATAGCCTGAATATCAGTGTTTTTACCCTATAAGCCTGAGTCCCACTTCCTACAGGGTAATGAAGAATGGTTACATGACACATACATATAAAGTAAGTTGCATTACAAAGGAAGAAACATCAGGTTGGGAGCCTCAAACTTTTATACTGATCAGTAAGCATCCCTTTCCTTTGCTCTTGAATGATACATTATCTTTATTATATTGGATTAAGCATTCCTGCCGTTTGTTCCAGAGGGAATCACTATCTTCCAAAGACTCTAAGCAATCCTGCTTTTTACTTCTGAGAGAGAGATACTATCTCTATCTTCCAAAGCTGTTCACCACTCAAACATCTTTCAAAAGACATCTCAAAAGAAAGAATTCTCAGTGTTTTGCTTGCCAGATGTACAGTAACATGTGAGACACATGCAGAATTGCCTTCCAACAATATATAAGAATGAAATTGCTGGAAATATGCCATCTTCTATCTAGGCTATCACTAGATAATGGCAAATTTCTCTCCAACAAACTCTCACCTAGAGTGTATAGGATCTCCCACTTGTTTAACTGGTCAATATGTATTTTCAGACTTCACATGTGTAGTTGATCTAACGTGTATGAGATCATGTTACTTTAATTTTCATTTTCCTAGTTACTGATGAGATTCATATAGTTAACAAATGTTTATTAAACACTTACGGTATGCCAGATACTCTTCTAAGGAAGAAAACTCATGCACTTTCAGGGTTTACATTCTGGTAGGGAAACAATAAACATATTAACTAAATAAACTATGTAGTATGTTAGAAGATGACATAATATGGACAAGATACAATAAGGTAATTGAGCAGTAGATCAAGGTAATGTATTTGTTGACTGTGATCTATTTGTGAATTCCCTATTCATATATTTTACCAAGTGTTCTACGGACTCTATTATTTCCTCACTGAATATATTTTCATTTAATTCATTTTAACTATCACAGTTTGTAACCTTATCTCATTGACTCCACTTGGTATATGATGATTTTTGATACTTGGGGCTTGCATATTTTAAAATAAACATATCAAACTTTCCCTTCATTACTTGCACATTTTTTGCCTGTAAAATAAATCCTTCCCATTTCCATAGGGAAAAAAGCCCCATCACTTTCATCTTATACTAAAATTTTTATAAGTATTACTTTCTAAATTTCAGCAATAACATTTGTCCATGAGGAATTTATTTTGTGTGTAGGATGCGATGAAGGGATTTACGCTTATTTTTTTGCCATAGGGGAAAAGATTAATGGACCACCATTTATTGAATAAAATGTCTTTTCATCATTCATCTGAAATATCACTTCTATTATGATATGTTTCCTATATGTAAATCTATTTTTAGGTTTCTACTCTGTTTCATTGGTATATTTTATCTCCATTTTCCCAACCTTGACCACAAACAGATTACACTCCAGACTTTCCAGAATGATCCTGTGAAAAATATAAAACAAATCATTTCCAGCCTCTTCTGGAAATACTCGAATGACTATCCCCCCCACACACTGTAAAAGTCAAATTCCATTCTAGACCCTACAAGGCTCCAGCTATCTGCTTCTCTCAGATCCCCATCACCTCTCTGAACTCACTTCCTGCTATTCTCTACCTTGCTCACTCAGCTCCAGCCATACTGGTATCCTCAGTGTTCCTTGAACATGCCAGGCCTACTCCTGCCTTGGGATCTCAGCACTTGCTGTCACGCTACCTGGAATGCTCCTTCCCCAGACAGCCACAGGGCCAGTTCTCTCATTGCCTTCAGGTCTTTACTCAAAAACCAGGCTCTCAGTGAGGCCCTCTCTTCAGCCTCCTCCCTGGAATTTCAGTCCCCCTGTTATTTGCTTTATTTTTTTCCTTCTTAACACTTATCACTTTGAAAATACTTTATATTTTACTTATTGTCTCTTGGCTACTGTCTGTCTCCCACACTAATATGAAAGCTCCATGAAGATAAGATTATTTATTTTTTTCTTTTGTTTATAACCATATCATAAGGACCTGTGTCTAGAAGACTGCCTGGCAGAGAGACCACCTGAAGTAAGTATTGGTGAGATGAAGATAGAGCAAATAAATTAAAAAGCAAATGGGGTTAAAGTAAGCCAAAGGGGGGCTAGGCAGTTTTCCCTGGGTCTAGGCCCAAAACTACCAATGCAAGTGCCTCCAGGAGACAACTGAGTATTTTATTAGAGCGAAGCAGGCCAACTGGGGGTGTGGTCCCCTTGAGAGAGCATTCTGAGTCTAAAATGGCTGAGCCCTTCCTCAGAGCCAGCTTCTTGTATCCATGTTGGAATGTGGGCCCTAATCCTTGGTCTATCGTTTTTGCTTTTATTTTTTCAGGTAAGCCAGAAATGTGGCTTTTTGAAATGTGAAAACCCCAAATGTCTAAGTAGCTAATTTTAAAATGGAGAATGATAAAAACATGACGATCAAGCAAAATATGACAGCGGGCTGAAATTGGCCCATGAGTGACCTGCAGGTGTTTGCTAGACTGAATTATGTGATGTATGAAAGAAAACTTATCCTTGTTCTGGTGAGGTGGGCTTGCCTTGTGTAATTCTTGAGGCAAACAGCTTCAGGCCGTGTTGGGTGGAGAAAATGAACTGGAATTACCAACTTCTTTCAACTCCTGGAAGCTCCCTGCCTACCTCTCTCCCTGCTATGCCTGGAGTGAAGGAAGCCTGGGCAGTGGAGAGCCACCCGAACTGTTTATTTGAGGGTAGGGGTATATTTCAGTGAAGTGTGGAGTGGGAAAACCAGAGAGAGGGTTTTGAAGGAAACTTCCACAGCTGGACCGGGGAAAGGAAAGAAGGAGAGAAGGACAAAGACCCATGTGTTGGGACATTGTATCTCTGAGGGAATTTATTGGGGGTTACCACACCCTCTCCCCACCAACCACCTATGTGGCACCATACAGTCGAAGGACTTAGTTATACAAAGTCACGACTCCCCGCCCAACTGCACATGCCATCTATCTCACCTGGAAATAGAGCTGCACAAACTTCCATCACAGCTCCCCGTGTACATGAAGTGGGCAAGATTGGTCAGGAGGTACCTGTGAAAAGTCAGTAGCCACTGGTTTTGTCGGGATATAGCCAGAATGGGGCTTCTGGAGGCAACAGACCTCCATCTGGTGAAGCACAGGGTGGAGCCACCTGTGGTTTCAGACAACTGCTGAGAGAAGCATGGACAGTCAAGTATTCCCCACGCCCGGGAGAGAAATATTAAGCTCAATCCTCTGATGCCCCTCCTCTGTAAGGAGGCCAGGTATAGTCCAGGAGGAGGAAGAACAGTGAGGAGAGTGCTGTACCTGGGTTTAACAAGTTTCCATTTTTCTGGATAAAATGCTTTCCAAGTGCAAGGTGGCACATCTCTTAAGTTCTGAGCACCCCACTGACCCGTTCCCCACAAGAATCGTTTATTCAGTGTAGGGGAAGGGAACCAAGACCTTCAGGTCTGAGATTTACTGCTCTTGGGTCCTCTGGAAAATACGAGGAAGCTGTCCCCAGGCCCCTGCTTATCGAGTGCCATGTTAGTGTGTTTAGGCTGAGGGTTGGGGTTCTGCTCAGCAGGTGTGGCATGAACTCCCTGATATTATAAAAGCCTTTTAGGTATAAACTTGGCTCCTGCTTAACTCTTGAGACACTCCTGTCAAAATGTCCTTCTAGGGAAGCTCCAATCCATCTGATTGCTTTGACTGTTGCCACCTCCTTTGTGCACAGAGCTAGGGAGGGCAATTTGGATACTGCCAGAAGTCCTATTTTTCCTTGGGTCTTCCCATCTCTCATGGACCCCACTCCCCATATCTTGTTTTCTGTATTCTCACTCCCTCTGTCAGTCTTTCATCTTGGAATTCCTCCTTCCTCAGTGTCCCTCCCCTTCTGGCCCTTCACTCATGCATAGACCTCCATTTGAGTATCCTTTTAGCCTCTCCCCAGATCTCTGCCAACTTCATCTTTCTCTCCCTTGCTCTGGATCTCTTCTAAATGTCTTTGTGTCCCTCTCTACTCAATTTATTCTGTCTGCTTTCCTCTAAGCCTCAAGATCTCACTCTCCCTCTGTTATTCTTCACCCCCTCCCAGTTGGGTGCCTCCCCCTCTTAGGTCATCCCTCCCGCTAGGGAGCCTCTCCATTTCTGACCCCTCTCCACCTCCTCCTAAGCAGCCACCTCCCCTTCTCCCTTCCCCCACAGCCCATCTCTAGTTCCTTCTCCTCCCCCCTCCCTAGACCAGACCAGCTAAGTCCTATTATGATACTAGCTGAACTTTATTCACAGCCTGAATTTACAGCTGTTCCTTCCTTTCATGCCCCATCCACCAAACACACCCAATAGTTTCAACATGACAAATTCCTTATACACAGCGTGTCATGGCCACATAAGTTTGTATTTTTCAGGACAAAACAACAGTTATGCTGGCAAAGATGATGGGTTATTAGGGACCCCTATGCTTTCAGTACACTGAAAAGCAACATTTTCTATGTGTCTCCAAATCATACATTTGTCTTCACACATGTGATAAAGTTTTCCCTAACAGTTAAGACTTTTTCACCAAATCATACACATAGATATGGATATCATCATCAAACTTGATGAAATAAACAGAAGGCTTGGCTTTAACTTGGTGAATGACTTTGCCTGTCCTTTTGGGGCCATCTTCTTTGGTATATTCTACATGTTTACCTATGAGGCCATCTATAACTCCTTCTGGCTCCCTCTCTTTTGGAGAAGACTCACTGGACTCTGGCATGATACGGAGGTCTCCTTCTTCATAATCATCTAAAAGCTGGTACATGTACAAGACAGGATCTTTCTCATAGGTAATATAAAACCAGGCTTTCATGATGGGTGCTTGGGCTAAGACCATCCCCCTCCATCCATCCTTAGAGCCATGCTCACCCTCAAACATATGTCCCACAGCTTTACCAATTATGGTGTTTGCAAGGTGCACATCTCTGACTCGAGAAAATGGTACCTTATCAGGAAGGATTTTAAGCTTTAAAATCCTTTCATCTCTGTGAAGTTCCAGTCCATAGACACAGTCAATTCCATCATATTTCACCAGGTAAAGAGATGGTATATTCCACATGTTTACCTATCAGGCCATCTACAACTCCTCCTGGCTCCCTCTCTGCTGGAGGAGACTCACTGGACTCTGGCATGATACGGAGGTCTCCTTCTTTATAATCATCTAGAAGCTGGTACATGTACAAGACAGGATCTTTCTCATAGGTAATATAAAACCAGGCTTTCATGATAGGTGCTTGGGCCAAGACCATTCCTCTCCATTCATCCTTAGAACCATGCTCACCCTCAAACATATGTTCCACAGCTTTACCAATTATGGTATTTGCAAGGTTTGCATCACTGACTTGAGATGATGCCACCCTGTCGGAAAGAATTTTAAGAGACAAAACTCTTTCATCTCTGTGAAGTTCCAGTCCATAGACACAGTCAATTCCATCATATTTCACCAGATAAAGAGAAGGATTTATAGGCACCTGATCCAGAACGGTTCCTTTCCACTGGGTGATGCTCTCATTGCCTTCCTTCCATCCGTGTGAAATTCTGCAGCCCACGATGTTCCTGCGGGGCTGGGAGGAAGGTCTGCCTCTCTGCTTCTTTTGAGAAGTCTTTTTCTTCCTCATACTTGCAGGCCTGTTATGGTCATCAACAATTTCCCTGGTTTGCTGCCCTGCAGCTGCCTTTTTGTGAGGGGTCTTCATACCTGCAGGGGGAGGATGAGGCTAGGGAGAAACATTTAGTGTACTATAGTGTGAGGTTTTTTTTTCTGCATTGCAATTTCCCTGGGCACCAGGTATATGTATTACCATCCAAGTTATTCACCTGTCCAGCAGGGATGCTGTCTATCAAAATAATATTGGATGCTTGCCTACAGTGTCCTCCCTCCAAACTTATTTGGCTGTGCTGGAGGGTTGGAGAGGTTATGGTTTTGGTGGTTGAGGCCCCAGCACGAGGGAGCAGGCTCCTTTTGCTAATGCCTTATCCTGTTACCATACTGCGGTCCCCACACCAAACACAGATATTCACCATTTATTAGCTCCCACCATGTCTCTCCATTTGCACTTACATAGTCCCCTTTCCCCCTGCTCATTGCCGTCTGCTCTTCATCTGTTTTGCCTCCCATCCCCATGGCTTCTGCCTGTTGTTCACCTCTCCTTCACATCTCTTCCTGGTCATTCCTATTTTGCCGCTGGGTGCCCAGAACAAATCTATTTCTCTTTCTGGGGCCACCTTTGTATACCATCCAGGTGCTCTTCGGCACCCCCTACCCCCACCCTCCCGTTCCAAATCACCCTTGTCAGTCTCCCTAATCTCCTGTCCCAGCACACACCCCAATCTTCCCTCCTGGCACCCACCAACCCGAATCCTCCGATTCTCTAGTCCAGCTCCCACCTCCCCAATTTGGGGACCGCAGGACTCACGTGTCCAAATCGGACACCTCACTGCTGCCTCCGCTGTGAACCTGTGGTGAAAGAGAATCAGCAGGCGACGAGTTCGGGATTTGCAATAGCTGGGAGGGTAGGATCCTTAGGCGACGATCGTGTCTAGGAGGACAGCAGGCCAGGAGAAAAGGATGGCGGCAGTGTCTCCAACACCGGGCTCGCGGGCCCTCCACCTCCTTGTTGGCGGTGACGGCCCCTCTGCCACATCGGGATCCCAGAAGCCGCTGCCGCAGCCGCAGTCTCCTCCCTCTTACCGTCGCGCAGCTTCCTGCCAGGAGAGAGGCTTCCCCTTCCTGCCAAACACTGCCACCCTCCCCGCCACTCTCAAGCCCACCTCTGCCCTGGGTCTGGGAGGTGTTTTTATCTCCCGGCCCCACCCCCTTTCCAAAATCTGGAGCCGCCTTGCCTTGCCCACAACTCCCCACCCTGACTGCTTTGCCCCCACTCTCAAGTTCAGGGCCCCCGTTTCCCCCACCCCTACCCCACCCCCACCTCAGTGCCCCTGCCCCATCTGCTTTCCATCTTCCAAGAATTCCCCTTTTCTTTTCCCCCTGTGCCCTTCGGATGTTATTCTTTATATACGGAAACCTGCCTTTCCTGCCATTTAAAGGGATTTGAGGTAGGGCAGGAGAAATGCGCTTGTGCTTCGTCTGCCATCTTGACACAATCTAGGTAATTTTTACTAGATTTTTACTGTCTGGTCATTTCCAGACTTTACTTCTTGAGGACTTTTTTTTTCCTTTTCTTCTTTTATCTTGTTCACAGATTGCAAAAGAATTGCATGCACAATGTGGACACTGTGTAAAATTCAGAAAATTCACTTGAAGAAAATAATCCACCCTAAATCCACTGTAAATCTCATTCCCTAGGGCTCCAAGCAAAATATGGACACATTATTTCCCTAACCTTTTTTCTAAAATGTCTTAGAAATCTGGGGTCATTTTGCAAACTCAGTTCTAAATAATTCTTTGTAACATCATTTTTATGGTATTTTGAAAATACAGTGTATACAGCAATATTACAAGTACTAAATACTCTCCATTAAAATTTTTACTTGTTTTTATTGAAGCATTTTAAAATAAAATATTATCAATAAAATGTAATCCTCCTTTATTCTCTAACCCTGATCCTATTCCCTTCCTCCTCTCTAACGCTAACAATCATCATTCAAATTTTGCATATCCTAACCCTCTTTATATTTATATTCATACATATATTGTTTACAAATGGATATTTTTCATTTTGTTTTTCATAATTTTTTTTAAAAGTTCATTATGAAGGATAATTAATTACTCCATACTGTGAGGGAAAGAGAATCATTCTCTTTCAATGGACCACACCTGATATTTCTGGAAGATGGCTCTGGGTCCTTATGACCCAGGTATATATATGTACTGTGCAACTGATAAGAATATGACATCTCTACACTTTGTAAAACTAACCAATCATGTACTTAAACAACCTTATTTAGCATTTCCTTTTTAAAGTGTATGTATATGTCCACTCACAGATATTCAAGAAAAATTTTTTTTTTTTTTCTTAAAAAGACCTTTTAAGCAAGCCTGAAATAGAACTCTGATAAGTCTTGTAATCTAACTTGGCTGAGCTTTATTCTGAACATAAGTTTAATCATGTGTATGTTATTTTTCTGCATCTTGCTTTTGTTACTCAATATTTTGTTTTTAAATTTCTCTGTATTATATCTCTAACATTCCTTGTTACCCTCAAACTCTGTTGCAGAGTATACATATATGACATTTTTGTCAATCATTTAACAATATATTCAACCTCCATTCTCTCGATGGTCATTTGGTTCATTTCAACATTTCATTATTACAAGTAATGATAAAATGAATAGCTTCCTGGACTTGTTCCAGAGTTTCTGCAGTGTGTACACTGGAAAAAGAAATACTGAGTTGTAGGCATAAACAATTCAAAATTCCTAAATGTTGCCAAATTCCTACATTAATTCATTGTACCAAATTATGGTATAATCAGCATGGTAGGTATTCCATCTTCTCCACATTCTAGTCAACTCTTGATATTTTCATATTTTTAGAGTGTGACAAACTAGTGAGTGAGGAGTGGTAGCTCATTGTTTTATTTTACATTTTCTGATTATTAGTGAGTTTCAACTTATTTTCCTGTGGGTTTTTTGCCATTCAGTCTTTCAGTCCTATTGTGTGTTTCTCTTCATATCTTTCTTTTCAATTGTTTATCTTTTAAATTTTTTAAAATATTTTTGATTCTAAAGTTAGCCAGTTCCCCATATTTTATATGTATTTTTTATTTACTCATGAAATATTGGTATCCATTCCCCTTTTAAATTATTAGAATATTGCAAATAAATATTTACAACATTCACAATCACTGTTGCTCTATGCCCCAGATTGTTCTCTGTTATGAACTTGCAGATTTGCCTTCTCTACTTATGTACCCATAGAAAATGTATTTTGAATATTATTTAATTCAGCATACTGTTAATTTTGAGACACTTTTATTTTGTATACCAATAAAAAAGAAAATAACCACCAATTAAACTGTGATAAACTATGAATTAAAAGACATATGCCACATTTAGAGATGTTAAAAACTAATAAAAAGAAAAAATATAAGGAAAGTAAATGGAAAGAGTAGGATGCTACTTTTTTCTCTAAAAATATGTGGGAAATCTTGGTCTTAAATTAGATGAAATATGGCATTATTGGTGAATTTGTAAGCATAAATTATGCCATATTGTTTATATTTTCTACAACTTACTTTTGCATTAAGCAGTATGTTTTGGGGTTATATTACCATTAGAACATGTTGTTAGTTTTTCCATCTCAAAAATACCCTCTTCTGATTTCACTTTTCCTGTCAGCTACCACCTCATATTTCTACTCCCTTTTGCAACAAAACTCCTTGAAAGAATTTCCTATCCATTGTCTTCAATATTTTCCTCCCATTGTCTCTCAAACCTACTCCTACTCTAGTCTGGCTCCCCTGTCCTCTCCCCCATGACTCCATGAAAACTGTCCTTGTTAGGTCATCAATGACCACCAATTTTCATTTATTAATCTCTATCATACTTTATCTATAAGTGGCCTTTGATCATCCCATCTTCCTTGAAAAACTTCTATTTCTGACACTAAGGATCCCACACTTTCCAGGTTTTTCTGCTAACTCACTGGCTACCTCTTAGTTTTTTAAAATGTGTTCTTCCTTATCACTCCCATCTTTTAATGTTGTTGCGTCCCAGGGCTCAGTCAGTAAGATACCTTCTCTATCTACACTCTCCCCTTTGGTGATCTCATCCAGGGTCATGGCTTTAAATGTCATCCAGAAGTTGAAAAGTCTCAAATTAATATATCTTGGCTGACCTCTCTTTGTACTCCAGACTTGTAAATCCAGTTACCTACTTGATCTCTCCATGGGGCTAACAAAGTCAATATATTCACACTAAGGGTCTTGTATTTCCCCTAAAACCTGCTTCACCTGCAGACCTACCTCCCCGTCGCAGTAAATGACAACTCCATATTTCCCTTTGCAAAGGCTGTAAACTTACTGTCATTCTTTCTCACAGCCCACGTTTAATTCATCATGATTATGTTGGCCCTACTTTCAAAATTTGTCCAAAATCCTACCATTTTTATCACTTTCTCTACTACTATCATAATTTTAGCCATCCTCATTTCATAACTAATTTATTGCAAAGAGCTTTATACTGGACTGATTGCTTGTGATCTTGTTTCTTAATAGCCAGATCACATACATCAGACAAAACTTATAATGGCTCCTCATTTCACTCAGAAGAAAAGTCAAAGTACTTAGAGTCTCTTACAAGACTATACATGGTCCAACCCTTTTTTCCCTACTCTGTTATCTTTCTGATAACACTACCACTCTCACTGATGATGCTGAAGTATATAAAATTTCTGTGTTCACAGGTCAGAATAGATTGAAATCAGCAATTCCAAAATGTTCAACCTATCATCTATCTGTGCTCCTTCCACACTGCAATCATTGGTACTCCTTGAACAAACAAAATGTTCTCCCACATTCAGGCTTTTGTGTTTGCATTCCTTCCGTTAAATGTCCTTTTTCACTATCTTAAGTTCTCTACTCATCATAGTCACAATGAGAGCCACATTGAGGACTTCGTTTAAAACTCTTGTCTCAATGCTCCGAATACTTTTTATTTTGCTTTCTCACACTATTTGTACTAATTAATATATGCTTACTTCTCTACAAATACCATCCAAACCTTAGTAGTGCAATATAAAAAATAATTTCTTACACGTGAAACAGTACAATGCAGGCATTTCTGGTCAGTGGGCAGCTTTCCTAGAATTGGTAATTCAGAGAAGAAAGCACCTTGATCTCATCAAAACTAGCCATTTTCTATGACTTCATGATCCTCAGCCAGATCCTCTCTATCCAGCTGGCCATCAAACAAAGAAAGAGAAAGAGTTTTCTAGAGTGGTGCTGTCTAATAGAAATATTAAGATAAGTCAAATGTGCAAGGGAGCCAAGAACACTCAATGGAGAAAAGATTGTCTCTTCAATAAATGGTGCTTGGAAAACTGGATATTCACATGCGAAAGAATGAAAAGGAACCCCTATATTACACTATTAATAAAAATTAACTCAAAATGGATTAATGACTTAAATGAGAGACCTAAAGCCATAAAATTTCTAGAAGAAAACACAGGGAGAAACTTCCTTGACATCGGTCTTGGCAATGATTCTTTTGGATATGACACCCAAACCACAAGCAGCAAAAAAAAAAATCAAGTGGGACTACATCAAACTAAAAATTTGCACAATAAAAGTAACAGACAACAAAATGAAAAGGCAAACTACAGAATGGGAATAAATATTTGCAAACTCATATCTGATAAATGGTTAATCTCCAAAATATATAAGGAACTCATACAACTCAATAACAAACAAACAAACACCACAATCCAATTTAAAAAGTGGGCAAAGGAGTTGAACAGACATTTTTCCAAAGAAGATCTCAAATGGTCAATAGGTACAAGAAAAACTGCTCAACATCACTAATCAGGGAAATGAAAATCAAAACCAAAATGAGATATCACCTCATACTTCTTAGAATACTTATTATCAAAAACACAAGACATAACAAGTGCTGGCAAGGATGCGGAGAAAGGGGAACATTTGTATAATGTTGATGGGAATGTAAATTGGTATAACTACTATGGGCAATGGAGGTTCCTCAAAAAATTAAAAATAGAACTATCATACACTCTAGATATTACCCTTCTGGGTATATATTTAAAGGGAACAAAACAAGTTGTCAGAGAGATATATCATTCCTGTGTTTATTGTAACATTATTCAAAATAGCCAAGTAATGAAAACAGTCTAAGTGTCCATCAACAGATGAATGTGTAATGAAGATATACAATAGAATACTATTCAGCTATGAAAAGAGTAAATCCTGGCATTTACAACAAAATGGATGGACATTGAGAACATTATACTAAGTGAAATAAGTTAAAAAAAAGACAAATACTGTGTGATTTCACTAATATATGGAATCTAAGAAAGACAAACTCATAGAAACAGAGAACAGATTGGCAGTTGCCAGGCGTGAGAGGTGGGAGGTGAGGAGTGGGGGAAATGGGTGAAGGTGGTCAAAGTCTACAAATGTCCAGTTATAAAATGAATAAATTCTTGGGATTTAATGTACAGCATGGTAACTAGAGTTAAAAATATTGTATGCATATCTGAAAGTTGCTGAAGTAGATTTGAAAAGCTCTCACCACACATATAAAAACGTTGTAACTATGTGAGGTTATGAATGTGTTAACAAAACTTACTATAGTAATTATTTTGCAATATGTACATATATGAATTCACTACATTCTACACCTTACCTTATAAAATGTTATATGTCAATTACATGTCAACAAAGCCAGAAATAAGGATGAGTCATATATGAATTTTTTTAAACATCTTTATCGGAGTATAATTACTTTACAATGGTGTGTTAGTTTCTGCTTTATAACAAAGTGAATCAGTTATACATACACATATATCCCCATATCTCTTCCCTCTTGCATCTCCCTCCCTCCTACCCTCCTTATCCCACCACTGTAGGTGGTCACAAACCACCTAGGTGATCTCCCTGTGCTATGCGGCTGCTTCCCAGTAGCTATCTATGTTACATTTGGTAGTGTATATATGCACATGCAACTCTCACTTTCTCCCAGCTTACCCTCCCCCCGCTCCGTGTCCTGAAGTCCATTCCCTAGTAGGTCTGTGCCTTCATTTCCGTCTTGCCCCTAGGTTCTTCATGACAATATTTTTCTTTTTTTTTTTTAACATCTTTATTGGAGTATAACTGTTTTACAATATTGTGTTAGTTTCTCCTTTACAACAAAGTGAATCAGTTATACATATACATATGTTCCCATATCTCTTCCCTCTTGCGTCTCCCTCCCTCCCACCCTCCCTATCCCACCCCTCTCGGTGGTCACAAAGCACAGAGGTGATCTCCCTGTGCTATGC
>NC_041234.1:38082676-38083801 GCF_002837175.3 Physeter macrocephalus | reverse complement strand
TTCTTTTTTCTTTATTCTGCTCTGCAGTAGTTATTTCCACTATTTTATCTTCCAGGTCACTTACCTGTCCTTCTGCCTCAGTTATTCTGCTACTGAGCCCATCTAGAGTATTTTTCGTTTCATTTATTGTGTTGCTCATCGTTGCTTGCTTCCTCTTTATTTCTTCTAGGTCCTTGTTAACTGTTTCCTGCAATTTGTCTATTCTATTTCCAAGATTTTGAATCATCTTTACTGTCATTATTCTGAATTATTTTTCAGGTAGACTGCTTATTTCCTCTTTATTTGTTAGGGCTGGTGTGTTTTTATCTTGCTCCTTCATCTGCTGTGTGTTTTTCTGTCTTCTCATTTTGCTTATCTTACTGTGTTTGGGGTCTCCTTTTTGCAGGCTGCAGGTTCGTAGTTCGCGTTGGTTTTGGTGGCTCTCCCCATTGGCTAAGGTTGGTTCAGTGGGTTGAGTAGGTTTCCTGCTTGGGGGGACTAGTGCCTCTGTTCTGGTGGATGAGGTTGGATCTTGTATTTCTGGTGGGGAGGCGCATGTCTGGTGGTGTGTTTGGGGATGTTGGTAGCCTTATTATGATTTTAGGGAGCCTCTTTGATAATGGATGGTGCTGTAGACCTGTCTTGCTCTTTGTTGGGGATAGGGTGTCCAGCGATGTTCGTTGCTGGTCCTTGAGTGAAGCTGGGTCTTTGTGTTGAGATGGAGATCTCTGGGAGATTTTCACCGTTTGATATTGCGTTGAGCTGGGAGTTCTCTTGTGGACCAGTGTCCCGAGGTTGGTTCTCCCACCTCAGAGACACAGGCCTGATGCCTGGCTGGAGCGCCAAGAGCCTTTAATCCACACAGCTCAAAATAAAAGGGAGAAAAAATAGAAAGTAAAGAAAAGGAAGGAAGGAAGTTAGGAAGGAAGAGGAAGGAAGGGAGGAAGGAAGGGAGGAGGAAAGGGAGGAAGGAAGGTAGGAAGAAAGGGAGGAGGAAAGGGAGGAAGGAAGGGAGGAAGGAAGGGAGGAAAGAAGGGAGGAAGGAAGGAAGAAGATGGAAGGAGGGAAGGAAGGAAGGAAGAATGGAAGAAAGAAAGGGAGAAGACAAAATAAAGTAGGATAAAGTACAGTTATTAGAATAAAAAA
>NC_041234.1:38082164-38082424 GCF_002837175.3 Physeter macrocephalus | reverse complement strand
GGGGAGGGAGGGGCACGGATGCGGGGCGAGCGGGCGGAGGCAGAGGCCGGCGTGACGCTGTACCGGCCCGAGGCGCGCCACGCGTTCTCCCGGGGAAGCTGTCCCTGGATCCCGGGACCCCGGCAGTTGTGGGCTGCACGAGCTCCCGGGAGGGGCAGTGTGGAGAGTGACCTGTGCTCACACATAGGCCTCTTGGTGGCGGCAGCAGCAACCCTGGCGTCCCACGCCCGTCCCTGCTGGCTGCGCCCACAGCCGTGGCT
>NC_041234.1:38076479-38081499 GCF_002837175.3 Physeter macrocephalus | reverse complement strand
CCCGGCTAGCCGTGACGCACTAGCCCCTTCAGGCTGTTTTCACTCTGCCAACTCCAGACCTTTCCCTGGGATCCGACTGAAGCCCGAGCCTCAGCTCCCAGCCCCCGCCCGCCCCGGCGGGTGAGCAGACATGCTTCTCAGGCTGGCGAGTGCCGGTCGCCACCGATCCTCTGTACGGGAATCTCTCCGCTTTGCCCTCCACACCCACTGCTGCATTCTCTTCCGCGGCTCCGAAGCTTCCCCCCTCCACCACCCACAGTCTCCCAATATTTTTCTTTTTTTTAAGATTCCATATATATGTGTTAGAATACGGTATTTGTTTTTCTCTTCAAAATTACTTCACTCTGTATGAAACACTTCAGGTCCATCCACCTCACTAAAAATAACTCAATTTCGTTTCTTTTTATGGCAGAGTAATATTCCACTGTATATAATTGCCACATTTTCTTAAACATCTTTATTGGAGTATAATTGCTTAACAAGGGTGTGTTAGTTTCTGCTTTATAACAAAGTGAATCAGTTATACGTATACATATGTCCCCATATCTTTTCCCCCTTGCATATCCCTCCCTCCCACCCTCTCTATCCCACCTATCTGGGTGGTCAAAAGCAACGAGCTGATCTCCCTATGCTCTGCGGCTGCTTCTCACTAGGTATCTATTTTACGTTTGGTAGTGTATATATGTCTATGACACTCTCTCACTTTGTCCAAGCTTACCCTTTCCCCTCCCCGTATCCTAAAGTCCATTCTCTAGCAGGTCTGCATCTTTATTCCCGTCGTTCCCTTAGGTTCTTCTGACCATTTTTTTCCTTATTCTTTTTTATTTGTTTTTTAGATTCCATATATATGTGTTAGCATACGGTATTTCTTTTTTTCTTTCTGACTTACTTCACTGTGTATGACAGACTCTAGGTCTATCCACCTCACTACAAATAATTCAATTCCATTTCTTTTTATGCCCTGCCACCCTCCCTATCCCAACACTCTAGGTGGTCACAAACCACCTAGCTGATCTCCCTGTGCCATGCGGCTGCTTCCCACTAGCTATCCACCCTACATTTGGTAGTGTATATATGTCCATGTCACTCTCTCACTTCATCAGAACTTACACTTCCCCCTCCCCATATCCTCATGTCCATGCTCTAGTTGGTCTGTGTTTTACTCCCATCCTACTGCTAGGGTCTTCAGGATATTTTTTTCTTAGAGTCCATATAAATGTGTTAAGATATGGTATTTGTTTTTCTCCTTCTGACTTACTTCACTCTGTATGACAGACTCCAGGCCCATCCACCTCACTACAAATAACTCAGTTTCATTTCTTTTAATGGCTGAGTAATAATCCATAGTATATATGTGCCACATTTTCTTTATCCATTCATCTGTTGATGGACACTTAGGTTGCTTCCATGTCCTGGCTATTGTAAATAGAGTGGCAGTGAACATTTTGGTACATGACTCTTTTTGAATTATGGTTTTCTCAGGGTATATGCCGAGTAGTGGGATTGCTGGGTCGCATGGTAGTTCTATTTGTAGTTTTATAAGGAACCTCCATACTGTTCTCCATAGTGCTTGTATCAATTTACATTCCCACCTACAGTGAAACAGTGTTCCCTTTTCCCCGCACCCTCTCCAGCATTTATTGTTCGTAGATTTTTTTGATGATGGCCATTCTGACTGGTGTGAGATGATATCTCATTGTAGTTTTGATTTACATTTCTCTAATGATTAATGATGTTGAGCATTCTTTCATCTGTTTATTGGCAATCTGTATATCTTCTTTGGAGAAATGTCCATTTAGGTCTTCTGCTCATTTTTGGATTGGATTGTTTGTTTTTTTGTTATTGAGCTGCATGTGCTCCTTGTAAATTTTGGACATTAATCCTTTGTAAGTTGCTTTATTAGTTCTATTTGTAGTTTTATAAGGAACCTCCATACTGTTCTCCATAGTGCTTGTATCAATTTACATTCCCACCTACAGTGAAACAGTGTTCCCTTTTCCCCGCACCCTCTCCAGCATTTATTGTTCGTAGATTTTTTTGATGATGGCCATTCTGACTGGTGTGAGATGATATCTCATTGTAGTTTTGATTTACATTTCTCTATGTTATTGAGCTGCATGAGCTGCTTGTAAATTTTGGAGATTAATCCTTTGTCAGTTGCTTCATTTGCAACTATTTTCTTCCATTCTGAGGGTTGTCTTTTGGTCTTTTTTATGGTAACTTTTGCTGTGCAAAAGCTTTTAAGTTTCATTAAGTCCCATTTGTTAATTTTTGTTTTTATTTCCATTTCTCTAGGTGGTGTGTCAAAAAGGATCTTGCTGTCATTTATGTCATAGAGTGTTCTGCCTATGTTTTCCTCTAAGATTTTGATAGTTTTTTTGCCTTACATTTAGGTCTTTAATCCATTCTGTGCTTATTTATGTGTACGGTGTTAGGGAGTGTTCTAATCTCATACTTTTCCATGTACCTGTCAGTTTTCCCAGCACCACTTATTAAAGAGGCTCTCCATTCTCCACTGTACATTCATGCCTCCTTTATCAAAGATAAGGTGACCATTTGTGTGTGGGTTTATCTCTGGGATTTCTATCCTGTTCCACTGATCTATATTTCTGTTTTTGTGCCAGTACCATACTGTCTTGATCGCTGTAGCTTTGTAGTATAGTCTGAAGTCAGGGAGCCTGATTCTCCAGCTCCGTTTTTTGTTCTCAAAATTGCTTCGGCTATTTGGGATCTTTTGTGTTTCCATACCAGCTGTGAAATTTTTTGTTCTAGTTCTGTGAAAAGTGTCAGTGGTGGTTTGATAGGGACTGCATTGAATCTGTAGCTTGCTTTGGGGAGTAGAGTCATTTTCACAATGTTGATTCTTCCAATCCAAGAACATGGTATATCTCTCCATCTATTTGAATCATCTTTAAATTCTTTCATCAGTGTCTTATAATATTCTGCATACAGGTCTTTTGTCTCCTTAGGTAGGTTTATTCTTATATATTTTATTCTTTTTGCTGCAATGGTAAATGGGAGTGTTTCCTTAATTTCTCTTTCAGATTTTTCATCATTAGTGTATAAGAATACCAGAGATTTCTGTGCATTAATTTTGTATCCTGCTACTTTACCAAATTCATTGATTAGCTCTAGCTGTTTTCTGGTACAATCCTTAGGATTCTCTTTGTATAGTATCTTGTCATCTGCAAACAGTGACAGCTTAACTTATTGTTTTCCAATGTGGATTCCTTTTATTTCTTTTTCTTCTCTGATTGATGTGGCTTGAACTTCCAAAACGATGTTGAATAAGAGTGGTGAGAGTGGGCAACGTTGTATTGTTCCTGATCTTAGTGAAATGCTTTCAATTTTTCACCATTGAGGACAATGTTGGCTGTGGGTTTGTCATATATGGCCTTTATTATGTTGAGGAAAGTTCCCTCTATGCCTACTTTCTGCAGGGTTTTTATCATAAATGTGTGTTGAATTTTGTCAAAAGCTTTCTCTGCATCGATTGAGATGATCATATGGTTTTTCTCCTTCAATTTGTTAATATGGTGTATCACCTTGATTAATTTTCGTATATTGAAGAATCATTGCATTGTTGGAATAAACCCCACTTGATCATGGTGTATGATCCTTTTAATGTACTGTTGGATTCTGTTTGTTAGTATTTTGTTGAGGATTTTTGCATCTATGTTCATCAGTGATATTGGCCTGTAGTTTTCTTTCTTTGTGATTCCTCCCTCTGTTATATTTTGGAAGAGTTTGAGAAGGATAGGTGTTAGCTCTTCTCTAAATGTTTGATAGAATTCGCCTGTGAAGCCATCTTGTCCTGGGCTTTTGTTTGTTGGAAGATTTTTAATCACAGTTTCAATTTCAGTGCTTGTGGTTGGTGTGCTCATATTTTCTATTTCTTCCTGGTTCAGTCTCAGCACGTTGTGCATTTCTAAGAATTTGTCCATTTCTTCCAGGTTGTCCATTTTATTAGGATAGAGTTGCTTGTGGTAATCTCTCATAATCCTTTGTATTTCTTCATTGTCAGCTGTTACTTCTCCTTTTTCATTTCTAATTCTATTGATTTGAGTCTTCTCCCTTTTTTTCTTTTATTTCTGATCTGATCTTTATGATTTCTTTCCTTCTGTTAACTTTGTGGGTTTTTTGTTCTTCTTTCTCTAATTGCTTTAGGTGCAAGGTTACGTTGTTTATTCGAGGTTTTTACTGTTTTCTAAGGTAGGATTGTATTGCTATAAACTTCCCTCTTAGAATTGCTTTTCTGCATCCCATAGGTTTTGGGTCGTCGTGTCTCCATTGTCATCTGTTTCTAGGTATTTTTTGATTTCCTCTTTGATTTCTTCAGTTATCACTTCGTAATTAAGTAGTGTATTGTTTAGCCTCCATGTGTTTGTATTTTTTACAGAGCTTTTTCTGTAATTGATATGTAGTCTCATAGCGTTGTGGTCAGAAAAGACACTTGATACAATTTCAATTTTCTAAAATTTACCAAGGCTTGATTTGTGACTCATGATATGATCTATCCTGGAGGATGCTGCATGAGCACTTGAGAAAAATGTGTTTTCTGTTGTTTTTGAATGGAATGTCCTATAAATATCAATTAAGTCCCTCTTGTTTAATGTATCATTTAAAGCTTGTGTTTCCTTATTTATTTTTATTTTGGATGATCTGTCCATTGGTGAAAGTGAGGCGTTAAAGTCCCCTAATATGAATTTGTTACTGTCGATTACCCCTTTTATGGCTGTTAGTATTTGCCTTATGTATTGATGTGCTCCCATGTTGGGTGCATAAATATTTACAATTGTTATATCTTCTTTATAGGTCGATCCCTTGATCATTATGTAGTCTCCTTCTTTGTCTCTTATAATAGTCTTTGTTTTAAAGCCTATTTTGTCAGATATGAGAATTGCTACTCCAGGTTTCTTCTGATTTCCATTTGCATGGAATATCTTTTTCCATCCCCTCACTTTCAGTCTGTATGTGTCCCTAGGTCTGAAGTGGGTCTCTTATAGTCAGCATATATATG
>NC_041234.1:38065933-38076368 GCF_002837175.3 Physeter macrocephalus | reverse complement strand
CATTTAATCCATTTACATTTAAGGTAATTATCGATATGTATGGTCCTGTTACCATTTACTTAATAGTTTCATGTTTGTTCTTGTAGGTCTTTTCCTTCTCTTGCATTTCTTGCTTAGAGAATTTCCTTTAGCATTTGTTGTAAAGCTGGTTTGGTGGTGCTGAACTCTCTCAGCTTTTCCTTGTCTGTAAAGTTTTTAATTTCTCCATCAAATCTGAATGAGATCCTTGCTGGGTAGAGTAATCTTGGTTGTTGGTTTTTCTCCTTCATCACTTTAAATATGTCCTGTCAGTCCCTTCTGGCTTGCAGAGTTTCTTCTGAAAGATCAGCTGTTAACCTTATGGGGATTCCCTTATGTGTTATTTGTTGTTTTTCTCTGCTGCTTTTAATATGTTTTCTTTGTATTTAATTTTTGATAGTTTGTTTCATATGTGTCTTGGCATGTTTTGCATTGGATTTATCCTGTATGGGAGTCTCTGTGCTTCCTGGACTTGATTAACTATTTCCTTTCCTATATTAGGGAAGTTTTCAACTATAATCTCTTCAAATATTTTCTCAGTCCCTTTCTTTTTCTATTCTTCTTCTGGGACCCCAATAATTCGAATGTTGGTGCGTTTAATGTTGTCCCAGAGTTCTCTGATACTGTCCTTAGTTCTTTTCATTCTCTTTTCTTTATTCTGCTCTGCAGTAGTTGTTTCCACTATTTTATCTTCCAAAAATATGAAACGCTTCACGAATTTGCCTGTCATCCTTGTGCAGGGTCCATGCTATTGTTCTCTGTATCATTCCAATTTTAATATATGTGTTGCCAAAGCGAGCACTTCTTTTGTTCTCTTGACCACAGGGTTTACTCCATTTTTCCTTGTTTGCTTATTTGTTACTTCCTTATCCAGCAGTGAGAGACCTGGGTGCCATTAACTGCAATATAGTACTTGTTCAACCTGTTCCACATCTAAAGTAATTTCATAATTTCTAATCTATGCCCATGTAAGAAACAAATTTACCAACTTACCAATGTAAATACAATGTTCGTGTTAGTGTATAATTCTCTTTGTCTCTAGCCTCACTATCAGATAAGATAGTTTTCCGATATCACTTAATTACAATGTCACTTTTCTTCTCCATCCCTTTCTGTGTGCCTATGGCGTTCATTTGTAAAATATTTGGATTCGTTTGTCTCTGTCTCTATCTTTGGTTCTCCTGATATTCTACTTGTTTTATTTCAGTTTGCATACAGTAAAATTTTTTCTTCTTAGTGTACAGTTTTAAGAGTTTGGCAAATGCATGAAATATGTCCATTATCATAGTACCACACAGAACAGTTCCACTAAATTTAAAATTTTCTTCATATTTTCTCTTTGTATTCAACACCTTCTCTCACCTCCAATCACTGACAACCACTTGTCCCTATATTCTTTACCTTTTCCAGAATGTCTTTGTAAACATATTCATACTTTATGTAGCATTTGGTATCTGGCTTCTTTCACTTAGCAAAATAAACTTATGTTTGATTCATGATATATGTGAGTCATTATTTCATTCCTTTTATTTCTGAGTTGTATTCCATCATATGTATATATCACAGTTTCTTTATTCATTTACATTTTGATGGGCATTTGAGTTATTTCCAGTTGTTGGCATTTAGGAATAAAGCTGTTATAAACATTTGAGTGCAGGGTTTTTTTTTGTGGATATTAGTTAGTTAGTTTGTTTTTTTTACTTGTGTAAATAGATAGGAGTGGGGTTGATGTGTTGTATGGTAAGTGTATATTTAACTGCATAAAAAACAGCTTATAAAGTTTTCCAAAGTAGCTTTATCATTTTGCATCCCTACCATCAAAGTACAAGAGTTTCATTTGGTCTGCTTCCTTATCAGAATTTGGTATTGTCAGAATTTCTTATTTTAACCACATTCATAGGTGTGCAGTGACCAGCTGCATTGTGGTCTTAATTTTTGTATTTCCTTAATGATTAATAATGGTGAATATCTTTTCATAAGTTTATTTGTCATTGTTATATTTTCTTTCGTAAAGTGTCTTGTCTGAATATTTGCATTTTTAAATACTAGGTTTGTGTTTTCTCATTGTAGTTTTGAGAGTTTTTATCTATGTGATTTGTAAACATTTTTCTCCCTGTTTGTGGCTTGTCATTTCCGTCTATTTTAAGTGTTCTTCAAAGAGCAAAAGTTTTTAATTATAATGAAGTCCAATTAATTTTTTTTCTTTTATGGATTGTGTTTTTGGTTTTATATCTAAAACTATTTGTCAAACCAAGGTAGATTTTCTCCAATGTTTTCTTCTATAAGTTTTAGAGTTTTGCATTTAGTTCTATGACCCATTTTGAGTTAACTTTTGTTTAAAGTACAAGGCATGTGCTGAGGTTCTTTTTTTTTTTTTTTGCATATGGTTGTCTAGTTTTTCAGCACCATTCGTTAAAAAGACTCTCCATCCTTCATTGAATTGCTTTTGTCCCTTTTTCAAAAATCAGTTGATTATATTTGTGTGCATCTATTTTGGCCGTTTCTATATTGGTTGACTGAACAAGTTTTCTAATTTTTCACTAGCAACCAACTCATTTTCCCAGCCTTACTAAAATATGATTGACTAAAGCATGTATGTGTGCTACGTGATTTTTTAAAGGTGTCCAATGTAATGTTCTAATAGTCACACACATTATGAAGTGATTAACTACATTCATGTCAATTAGCACATCCATCACATCACATAGTTCCCATTTTTTTGTAAAAAACCAGTCTTTATAGACCTTCAGAATAAGTCTAGAAATCAGTGTGACTCCTTAAATGTTATTATTATTTTTTCTTTTCTTTTTACACACTTGTTTGACTATTTTAGTTACTTTATCTTTCTATGCAAATTTTATAACAGACTTGTTGAGATCTACAAAAATCTTGATGGATTTTGCTCAATCTGTAGATTAAACTATGAAGAATTGAATATCCTAACACTATTAGTATTGAAATCCATGATCAAGATGTATCTCTACATTTACTTAGGTCTTTGATTTCTTTTTAAAAATTAGAGTATAATTGCTTTACAATGTTGTGTTAGTTTCTGCTGTACACCGAAGTGAACCAGCTATATGTATACATATATTCCCTCCCTCTTGGACCTCCCCCACCCCCCCATCCCACCCATCTAGTTCATCACAGAGCACTGAGCTGAGCTCCTGTGTGCTATACAGCAGGTTCCTACAACTTTACACATGGTAGTGTATATATGTCAATCCTAATCCCCCAATTAATCCCACCCTCCCCTTCCCCCCCATATCCACATGTCCATTCTCTACATCTGCATCTCTATTCCTGCTCTACAAATAGGTTCATCTATATCAGTTTTTTAGATTCTACATATATGCATTAATATATGATATTTGTTTTTCTCTTTCTGACTTACTTCATAAAACTCTCTGTTCATTGACAAGGTTGTCCATGTAGAAAATCCCAAAGTATCTGCAAATGAGCTCCTGGAACTAATAAATGAGTTTAGCAAATTTGCAGGATATAGAGTCAATATAAAAAAGTGAATGGTATTTCTATATACAAACATTTGGAATACTGTAAAACAATTACATTTATACTAGCACCCAAAAGTGCAGTATTTAGAAATAAATCTAGTAAAATATGTGCAGGTCTTTGATTTCTTTCATCAGTGTTTTGTAGTTTTCTGCATACAAATCCTGCATTTGGCCTTTACCACCATAAAAGTCCTCATTGTACAGGTCAGGGAAACAATATAGGGATTTCCCCCAGCTACTGAATATGTATATTCCAAATATACATTTCAGAATTGGGGAAATAACTAGAGGATGGGTTTGAGGCCCCCATGGCCCCACTGTGAGATAAATCTGTGCTAAAGCTCCATTGATCACCTGACCTCTAAAAGTCCCTACTTAATCTAGTGGACCAGTGACATTTTAGGTCTCCTGGAATCAGTGCCAGTTCAGATTCAGTGTCTCATAGTCTTCAAAAGATCCAATTATTTTCTTTCCCCCAGTGCACAATTTCCCTGGTAAAAGATCATAAGTCACATTATGGAAGGCCGGGAGAAAGATTAACAGCATAAATCTTTAGACCAAAGTCCTTCCACAAGGGGTTCTGGCCTCCCTTTCACTCAAGGGGTTTGGCTCTGTAAACTGGCTCAAATCTGGGAACAATTAAGGGGCTTTGACTCATGATTCAAGTTAGATTTTTGTTTTCTTTAACCTCGAAGTTTTCTGCTTATACAGATCAAGTAAGAATTTAGTAGACTTCCTATCTATTTCACCTCTAGGAACATTATGGTCAACTAACCAATGCCATAGATTTTTGTGAGTCAGATAATTCTGATTGCTGTTTTGACACTGCTGTTTATTATGGTAATGACACCCACCTTGTTTTTGGCAGTTGAGTGCTGCTACTTTGCCCTGCCATCCAAGTATCTAATTACTCCCATTGCATTTATATTTCTCAATTTAGTGACTGCAGTTCCCAGAGACCTCTTCAAGAATGCCAGGGCTCTCTTCACAAATTTATTTCTGACAGTCATGGTGAAAGGTATGTCTTCTGGACTTTCTCAGCATGGGTGAGAATTTTTAAGAGACAAATTCACTCTAATATTCCAATCTTCCTAAGCTTTTTATTTCAGTTATTTAAAAAATTTTTACACACTTTTAAACATTACTTTTCATTTAGTTATTACAAAATAGTGGCCACCTTCCCTGTGCTGCACAATACATCCTTGAGGCTATCTTGCACCCAATAGTTTGTGTCTCCCACTCCCTCACCACCATATTGCCCCTCCCCCAACTGGTAACCATTAGTTTGTTCTCTATATATGTGACTCTGCTTCTTTTTTGTTATAAAAACTAGTTTGGTGTATTTTTTAGCTTCCACATATAAGTGTGGAATACAGTATTTGTCTTTCCCTGTCTGACTTATTTCACTAAGCATAATGACCTCTAAGTCCATCCATGTTGCTGCAAATGGCAAAATTTTACTCTTTTTTATGGCAGAGTACTATTCCACTGTGTGTGTGTGTGTATGTGTGTATGTGTATATATATATATCACATTTTCTTTACCATTCATATGTTTATGGACACTTAAGTTGTTTCTCCTAAACTTTTCATTGAAATATAGTTGATTTACAGTGTTGTGTTAGTTTCAAGTGTAGAGCAAAGTGAATCAGTTATATATATCCACCCTTTTTAGATTCTTTTCCCATATAGGTCTTTACAGAGTAGACTTCACTGTGCTATAGAGTGGGTCCTTATTAGTTATCTATTTCAAATATAATAGTGTGGGTCTTTATTAATTATCTATTTTAAATATAATAGTGTGTATATGTCAATCCAAATATCCAAATTTATCCCTACAACTCTTTCGTCCCTGGTAACCATAGGTTTCTTTTCTACATCTGTGATTCTATTACTGTTTTGTAAATAAGTTCATTTATACTTTTCTTTTTAGATTCCACATATAAGCATTATTATATGACATTTGTCTTTCTCTGTCTGACTTACTTCACTCAGTGTGACAATTTCTAGGTCGATCCATTTGCTGCAAATGGGATTATTTCATTCTTTTTTATGAGTGAGTATTGTATATATATACCACATGTGCTTTATCCACTCCTCATTCCTCTGTCAATGGATATTTTGGTTGCTTCCATGTCTTGGCTACTGTATATAGTGCTGCAATGAACATTAGGGTGCATGTATATTTTCTTTCTTTTTTTTTAATGGTCATATGCTTTCTTAATAAGCTATGTTTGATTAATTCATTTGTTCCATTAGAAGAGAGTTGACACTATAAGGAAATTAGGAGAGAAAATGTCTATATTATCATAGGTTGTATTATTCCCTACCATGGTCCCTTCTATGATATGTAAGGATCCTTCATTATGTGTACAATTAAGTGTTAACAAAATACCTCAGAGTCGAAGAAGAATTGTTTCTATTACATTACCGCACTTCATGTATCAGAAAATTTCTATTGTTCTCTTTAATTTTTTTTTAACATCTTTATTGGAGTATAATTGCTTTACAATGGTGTGTTAGTTTCTGCTTTATAGCAAAGTGAATCAGCAGTACATATACATAAATCCGCATATCTCCTCTCTCTTGCGTATCCTTCTCACCCTCCCTATCCTACCCCTCTATGTGAACAAAAAGCATCGAGCTGATCTCCCTGTGCTATGTGGCTGCTTCCCACTAGTTATCTATTTTACATATGGTAGTGTATATATGTCAATGCCACTCTCTCACTTCATCCCAGCTTACACTTCCCCCTCCCTGTGTCCTCAAGTCCATTCTCTACGTCTATTTTTTTAGATTCCATATATATGTGTTAGCATACGGTATTTGTTTTCTCTATTGTAAATAGAGTGATGGACATTGTGGTACATGACTCTTTATGAATTATGGTTTTCTCCAGGTATATGTCCAATAGTGGGATTGCTGGGTGGTATGGCAGCTCTATTTTTACTTTTTAAAGGAAACACCATACTGTTCCCCATAGTGGCTGTATCAATTTACATTCCCACCAATAAGGCAAGAGGGTTCCCTTTTCTCCACACGCTCTCCAGCATTTATTGTTTGTAGATTTTTTGATAATGGCCATTCTGACCAGTGTGAGGTGATACCTCATTGTAGTTTTGATTTGCATTTCTCTAATGATTAGTGATGTTGAGCATCCTTTCAACTGTTTGTTGGCAATCTGTATATTTTCTTTGGAGAAATGTCTATTTAGGGCTTCAGTGCATTTTTGGATTAGGCTTTTTGTATTTTTGGATATTGAGCTGCATGAGCTGCTTGTATATTTTGGAGATTAATCCTTTGTCAGTTGCTGCATTTGCAAATATTTTCTCCCATTCCCAAAAAGTGGGTGGTTTTTTGGTCTTGTTTATGGTTCCCTTTGCTGTGCAAAAGCTTTTAAGTTTCATTAGGTCTCATTTGTTTATTTTTGTTTTTATTTCCAATTCTCTAGGAGGTAGGACAAAAAGGATCTTAAAAAGGGTCTTGTTGCGATTTATGTCATAAAGCAAACACTGATCTTCTTTTAAACATCTTTATTGGAGTATAATTGCTTTACAATGGTGTGTTAATTTCTGCTTTACAGCAAAGTGAATCAGTTATACATATACATATGTTCCAATATCTCTTCCCTCTTGTGTCTCCCTCCCACCCACCCTCCCTATCCCACACCTGTAGGTGGTCACAAAGCACCAAGCTGATCTCCCTGTGCTATGCGGCTGCTTCCACTAGCTATCCATTTTACGTTTGGTACTGTCCATGTCACTCGCTCACTTCGTCACAGCTTACGCTTCCCCTCTCCATATCCTCAAGTCCGTTCTCTAGTAGGTCGGTGTCTTTCTTCCAGTCTTGCCCCTAGGTTCTTCATGACCATTTTTTTTTAGATTCCGTATAGACGTGTTAGCATACTGTATTTGTTTTTCTCTTTCTGACTTACTTTACGGACTCCAGGTCCATACACCTCACTACAAATGACAGATTCTACGTCCATCCACCTCACTACAAATAACTCAATTTCGTTTCTTTGTATGGCTGAGTAATACTCCATTGTATATATGTGCCACATCTTCTTCATCCATTCTTCTGTTGATGGACAGTTTAGTTGATTCCATGGCCTGGCTATTATAAATATAGCTGCAATGAGCATTTTGGTACATGACTCTTTTTGAATTACGGTTTTCTCAGGGTATATGCCAGTAGTGAGATTGCTGGGTTGTATGGTAGTTCTACTTTTAGTTTTTGAAGGAACCTCCATACTGTTCTCCATAATGGCTGTATCAATTTACATTCCCACCAACAGTTACCACATGAATTAGGTAGAAGGAGTACAGATGTGACTGTGGTTTCTCTGAGTATATATATATATATATATATATATATATATTTTTTTTTTTTTAACATCTTTATTGGAGTATAACTGTTTTACAATGGTGTGTTAGTTTCTCCTTTACAACAAAGTGTATCAGTTATACATATACATATGTTCCCATATATCTTCCCTCTTGCATCTCCCTCGTTCTCACCCTCCCTATTCCACCCCTCTAGGTGGTCACAAAGCACAGAGCTGATATCCTTGTGCTATGAGGCTGCTTCCCACTAGCTATCTATTTTACATTTGGTAGTTTTATATATGTCCATGCCACTCTCTCACTTTGTCACAGCTTACCCTTCCCCATATCCTCAAGTGCATGCTCTAGTAAGTCTGTGTTTTATTCCCGTCCTACCACAAATCTATTCATGACATTTTTTTTCTTAGATTCCATATATATGTGTTAGCATACGGTATTTGTTTTTTTCCTTCTGACTTACTTCACTCAGTATGACAGACTCCAGGTCTATCCACCCCATTACAAATAACTCAGTTTCATTTCTTTTTATGGCTGAGTAATATTCCGTTGCAGGGTTTTTATCATAAATTGGTCCATGTCCTGGCTATTGTAAATAGAGCTGCAATGAACATTTTGGTACATGAGTCTTTTTGAATTATGGTTTTCTCAGGGAATATGCCCAGTAGTGGGATTGCGGGGTCGTATGGTAGTTCTATTTGTAGTTGTTGAAGGAACCTCCATACTGTTGTCCATAGTAGCTGTAACAATTTACATTCCCACCAGCAGTGCAAGATTGTTTTCTTTTCTCCACACCCTATCCAACATTTATTGTTTCAAGAGTTTTAGATGATGGCCATTCTGACCTGTGTGAGAAGATAGCTCATTGTAGTTTTGATTTGCATTTCTCTAACGATTAATGATGTTGAGCATTCTTTCATGTGCTTGTTGGCAATCTGTATATCTTCTTTGGAGAAATGTCTATTTAGTTCTTCTAAACATTTTTACATTGGGTTGTTTGTTTTTTTGTTATTGAGCTGCATGAGTTGCTTATAAATTTTGGATATTAATCCTTTGTCAGTTGCTTCATTTGCAACTATTTTCTCCCATTCTGAGGGTTGACTTTTGGTCTTGTTTATGGTATCCTTTGCTGTGCAAAAGCTTTTAAGTTTCATTAGGTCCCATTTGTTTATTTTTGTTTTTAATGTCCATTTCTCTAGGAGGGGGGTCAAAAAGGATCTGGCTGTCATTTATGTCATAGAGTGTTCTGCCTATGTTTTCCTCTCAGAGTTTGATAGTGTCTGGCCTTACATGTAGGTCTTTAACACATTTTGAGTTTATTTTTGTGTATGATGTTAGAGAGTGTTCTAATTTCATACTTTTACATGTACCTGTCCAGTTTTCCCAACACCACTTATTGAAGAGGCTGTCATTTCTCCACTCTATATCCCTCCCACCTTTATCAAAGATAAGGTGAACATATGTGTGTGGGTTTATCTCTGGGCTTTCTATCCTGTTCCATTGATCTATATTTCTGTTTTTGTGCCAGTACCATACTGTCTGGATTATTGTAGACTTGTAGTATAGTCTGAGGTCAGGGAGCCTGATTCCTCCAGCTCCATTTGTCGCTCTCAAGATTGCTTTGGCTATTCGGGGTCTTTTGTGTTACCATACAAATTCTGAAATTTTTTGCTCTACTTCTGTAAAAAGTGCCAGTGGTAGTTTGATACGGATTGCACTGAATCTGTAGATTGCTTTGGGTAGTAGATTCATTTTCACAATGTTGATTCTTCCAATCCAAGAATATGGTATATTTCTCCACCTATTTGTATCATCTTTCATTTCTTTCATCAGTGTCTTATAGTTTTCTGCATACAAGTCTTTTGTCTCCTTAGGTAGGTTTATTCCTAGATATTTTATTCTTTTTGTTGCAATGGTAAATGGGAGTGTTTTCTTAATTTCACTCTCAGATTTTTCATCATTAGTGTATAAGAATGCCAGAGATTTCTGTGCATTAATTTTGTATCCTGCTACTTTACCAAATTCTACTTTCTGCAGGGTTTTTATCATAAATGAAGTTGAATTTTGTCAAAAGCTTTCTCTGCATCTATTGAGATGATCATATGGTTTTTCTCCTTCAGTTTGTTGGTATAGTGTATCACGTTGATTGATTTGCATATATTGAAGAATCCTTGCATTCCTACAATAAACCCCACTTGATCATGGTGTATGATCCTTTTAGTGTGCTGTTGTATTCTTTTTGCTAATATTTTGTTGAGGATTTTTGCATGTATGTTCATCAGTGATATTGGCCTGTAGTTTTCTTTCCTTGTGACATCTTTGTCTGGTTTTGGTATCAGGGTGATGGTGACCTCATACAATGAGTTTGGAAGTGTTCCTCCCTCTGCTATCTTTTGGAAGAGTTTGAGAAGGATAGCTTTTACCTCTTCTCTAAATGTTTGATAGAATTCACCTGTGAAGCCAACAGGTCTTGGACTTTTTTTTGTTGGAAGATTTTTTTTTTTTTTTTTTGTGGTATGCGGGCCTCCCTCTGCTGCGGCCTCTCCCGTTGCGGAGCACA
>NC_041234.1:38051802-38065515 GCF_002837175.3 Physeter macrocephalus | reverse complement strand
CCTGTGAAGCCATCTGGTCCTGGGCTTTTGTTTGTTGGAAGATTCTTAATCACAGTTTCAATTTAAGTGCTTGTGATTGGTCTGTTCATATTTTCTATTTCTTCCCGGTTCAGACTCGGCATTTTGTTCATTTGTAAGAATTTGTCCACTTCTTCCCGGTTGTCCATTTTATTGGCATACAGTTGCTTGTAGTAATCTCTAATAATCTTTTGTATTTCTGCAGTGTCTGTTGTTACGTCTCCTTTTTCATTTCTAATTCTATTGATTTGAGTCTTCTCTCTTTTTTTCTTGATGAGTCTGGCTAATGCTTTATCAATTTTATTTATCTTCCCAGAGAACCAGCTTTTAGTTTTATTGATCTTTGTTATCATTTCCTTCATTTCTTTTTCATTTATTTCTGATATGATCTTTATGATTTCTTTCCTTCTGCTAAATTTGGGGTTTTCTTGTTCTTCTTTCTCTAATTGCTTTAGGTGCAAAGTTAGGTTGTTTATTGAGATGTTTCCTGTTTCTTAAGGTAGGACTGTATTGCTATAAAGTTCCCTTTTAGAACTGTTTTGCTGCCTCCCGTAAGTTTTGGGTCGTCGTGTCTCCATTGTCATTTGTTTCTAAGTATTTTTTGATTTCCTCTTTGATTTCTTCAGTGATCACTTCGTTATTACGTAGTGTACTGTTTAGCCTCCATGTGTTTGTACTTTTTACATATCATTTCCTGTAATTGATATCTTGTCTCATATTGTTGTGGTCGGAAAAGATACGTGATAGGATTTCAATTGTGTTAAATTTACCAAGGCTAGATTTGTGACCAAATATATGATCTATCCTGGAGAATGTACCATGAACATTTGAGAAAAATGTGTATTCAGTTGTTATTGGATGGAATGTCCTATAAATATAAATTAAGTCCATCTTCTATTTGGAAGTGTTCCTCCCTCTGCTATCTTTTGGAAGAGTTTGAGAAGGATAGCTTTTACCTCTTCTCTAAATGTTTGATAGAATTCACCTGTGAAGCCAACAGGTCTTGGACTTTTTTTTGTTGGAAGATTTTTTTTTTTTTTAAAATGTGTATTCAGTTGTTATTGGATGGAATGTCCTATAAATATAAATTAAGTCCATCTTCTATAATGTATCATTTAAAGCTTGTGGTTCCTTATTTATTTTCATTTTGGATGATCTGTCCATTGGTGAAAGTGGGGTGTTAACGTCCCCTGCTATGAATGTGTTACTTTCGATACCCCTTTTATGGCTGTTAGTATTTGCCTTATGTATTGAGGTGCTCCTATATTGGGTGCATAAATATTTACAATTGTTATATCTTCTTCATGGAATGATCCCTTGATCATTATGTAGTGTCCTTCTTTGTCTCTTGTAATAGTTTTTATTTTAAAGTCTATTTTGTCTGATATGAGAATTGCTACTCCTGCTTTCTTCTGATTTCAATTTGCATGGAATATCAATTTCCATCCCCTCACTTTCAGTCTGTATGTGTCCCTAGGTCTGAAGTGGGTCTCTTGTAGACAGCATATATATGGGTCTTGTTTATGTGTCCATTCAGCCAGTCTGTGTCTTTTCGTGGGAGCATTTAATCCATTTACCTTTAAGGTAATTTTCCATATGTATGTTCCTATTACCATTTACTTAATTGTTTCATGTTTGTTCTTGTAGGTCTTTTCCTTCTCTTGTGTTTCTGGCATAGAGAAATTCCTTTCGCATTTGTTGTAAAGCTGGTTTGGTGGTGCTGAACTCTCTCAGATTTTGCTTGTCTGTATAGGTTTTTATTTCTTCATCAAATCTGAATGAGATCCTTGCTGGGTAGAGTAATCTTGGTTGTAGGTTTTTTTCCTTCCTCACTTTAAATATGTCCTCCCAGTCCCTTCTGGCTTGCAGAGTTTCTGCTGTAAGAACAGCTCTTAACGTTATGGGGATTCCCTTGTGTGTTATTTGTTGTTTTTCCCTTGCTGCTTTTAATATGTTTTCTTTGTATTTAATTTTTGACAGTTTGATTATTACGTGTTTTGGCATGTTTCTTCTTGGATTTATCCTGTATGGGACCCTCTGTGCTTCCTGGAATTGATTGACTTTTTCCTTTCCTATATTAGGGAAGTTTTCAACTATAATCTCTTCAAATATTTTCTCATTACCTTTCGTTTTCTCTTCTTCTTCTGGGACCACTATAATTCAAATGTTGGTGCATTTAATGTTGTCCCAGAAATCTCTGAGACTGTCCTCAGTTCTTTTCATTCTTTTTTCTTTATTCTGCTCTGCAGTAGTTATTTCCACTCTTTTATCTTCCAGGTCAGTTATCTGTTCTTCTGCCTCAGTCATTCTGCTATTGATCCCATCTAGAGTATTTTTAATTTCATTTATTGTGTTGCTCATCATTGATTGCTTCCTTTTTAGTTCTTCTAGGTCCTTGTTAAATGCTTCTTGAAATTTGTCTATTCTTTTTCGAAGATTTTGAATCATCTTTACTATCATTATTCTGAATTCTTCTCCAGGTAGACTGCCAATTTCCTCTTCATTTTTTAGGTCTGGTCGGTTTTTACCTTGCTCCTTCATCTGATGTGTGTTTTTCTGTCTTTCCATTTTGCTTACTGTGTTTGGGGTCTCCTTTTTGCAGGCTGCAGGTTCGTAGTTCCCATTGTTTTTGGTGACTGTCCCTAGTGGCTGAGGTTCGTTCAGTGGGTTGAGTATGTTTCCTAGTTGGGGGGACTACTGCCTATGTTCTGGTGGATGAGGTTAGATCTTTTCTTTCTGGTGAGCAGGTCCACCTCTGGTGGTGTGTTTTGGCATGTTGGTAGCCTTATTATGATTTTCGGCAGCCTCTCTACTAATGGATGGGGCTGTAGTCCTTTCTTGCTATTTGTTGGGCATAGGGTGTCCAGCGCTGTACGTTGCTGGTCCTTGAGTGAAGCTGCGTCTTGGTATTGAGGTGGAGATATTTGGGAGATTTTTGCCATTTGATATTATGTGGAGCTGGGAGGTCTCTTGTTGACCATTGTCCTGAAGTTAGTTCTCCTACCTCAGAGACACAGCCCTCACACCTGGCTGGAGTGCCAAGAGACTTTCATCCACATGGCTCAAAATAAAAGGGAGAAAAAATAGAAAGGAAAGAAAGAAAGGAAGTAAGGAAAGAAGGAAGGAACAAAGGGAGGAAGGAAGGAAGGAAGGAAGAAAGGAAGGAAGAAAGGAGGGAAGAAAGGAAGGAAGAAAGAAAGGAAGAAAGGAAGAAAGAAAGGAATAAGACAAAATAAAGTTGGATAAAATATAGTTATTAAAATAAAAAATAATTATTAAGAAGAAAAATTTTATTTAAAAAAAAAAAAAGAGTTGGTCAGAAACCTAGGACAAATGGTGAAAGCAAAGCTATACAGACAAAATCTCACACAACAGCACACACATACACATTCACCAAAAGAAAAAAAGGGGAAAATAATATATCTTGCTCCCAAAGTCCACCTCCTCAACTTGGGATGATTCGCTGTCTCTTCAGGTTTTCCACAGATGCAGGTCACTTCAGGTGATTGTGGAGGTTTAATCCACTGCTTCTGTGGCTGTTGGGAGAGACCTCCCTCTCTCCTCTTTGTTCGCACAACTCCTCGGGTTCAGTTGTGGACTTGACCCCGCCTCTGCGCGTAGGTTGTCTGAGGGCGTCTGCTCTTCACTCAGACAGGACGAGGTTAAAGGAGCAGTTGATTCGGGGGCTCTGGCACAGGCCAGGGAGAGGGAGGGGCATGAATGCGGGGTGAGCCTGTGGGGACAGAAGCCGGAGTGACCCTGCACCAACCCGAGGTGCACCGCGCGTTCTCCCGGTGAAGCTGTTCCTGGATCCCGGAACCCCGGCAGTGGCGGGCTGCACAGGCTCCCGGGAGGGGAGGTGTGGAAAGTGACCTGTGCTCGCACACAAGCCTCTTGGTGGCGGCAGCAGCAACCCTAGGGTCCCACACTCGTCTCTGGTGTCCGCGCCAACAGCCGCGGCTCGCGCCCGTTTCTGGAGCTCCTTTACGCGGTCCGCTTAATCCCCTCTCCTCTCGCACCAGGAAACAAAGATGCAGAAAAAGTCTCCTGTCTCTTTGGCAGCTCTGCGTCCGTTTCTGGAGCTCCTTTATGCGGTGCTCTTAATCCCCTCTCCTCTCTCACCAGGAAACAAAGAGGCAAGGAAAGGTCTCTTGCCTCTTCGGCAGCTCCAGACTTCTCCCAGACTCCCTCCCAGTTAGCCGTGGTGCACTAACACCTTCTCATTTATTGTTTGTAGATTTTTTTGATAATGGCCATTCTGACTGGTGTGAGATGATATCTCATTGTAGTTTTTATTTGCTGTTCTCTAATGATTAATGATATTGAGCATTCTTTCATGAAACACTGATCTTTTAGCCATCTATAGTTTTTCCTTTTCCAGAATATATATTTGGAATCGTACAGTATGTAGCCTTTAAACTGACTTCTTTTACTTAGCAACAGTTATTTATGAGTTCTCCATGCACTTCCTTGGTTTAAAATCTCATTTCTTTGTAGTTATTAGTAATATTTCATTTAACAAATACCATAGGTTTTGTTTTGTTTTGATTTGTTTTTTGATCATGCTGTGCATGGCTTGCAGGATCTTATTTCCTCAACCAGGGATTGAACACAAACTCTCAGCAGTGAAAGCATGGGTCCTAACCAGTGGACTGCCAGGGAATTCCCCATAGTTTTCACTTTTCTTTTAGAAATCATTCACCTTCTGAAGGAGATCTTGTTTAGTTTAAATTTGGGGCAATTATGAATAAAGCTGCTCTGTAGGTTTCTGTGTGTTTGGAAGTTTTAAACTCATTTAGGTAACTAACTGGAAGTGCAGTTGCTGGATTGTATTGTAAGAATATGTTGTTTTATAAGAAACTGTTAAACTGTCTTCCAAAATGCTTGTACTCTTTTGTATTCCCACCAGTAATAAATGAGTGTACCTGTTGTTCCACTTTCTCAACAGCATTTGGTATTGTCAGTCTTTTGGATTTTGCCTATTCTAATAGATGTGTAGTAGTATCTTACTGTTATTTAAATTTACATTTTTCTAGTGACACATGATGTGGAATGTCATTTCATATGCTTTTTTGCCATCTCTATATCTTCTTTAGTGAGGACTCTGGTCAGATGTTTCACCCATATTACATCTGTGTTGTCTTCTTGTTTAGTTTTAATAGTTTTTTGCATATTTTTGACACAAATTATTTATCGTATATGTCTTTGCAAATATTTTCTCCCAGTCTGTGGCTTATCTTCTCATTCTTTCAAGAGTGTAATGGGCACAGCAAAAGTTTGTAATTTTAAGGAATTCCAGCTTATCTATTTTTCTTTTATGGATCTTGCCTTTGATGTTGTATCAAAAAACTTTCTGTCAAACCCAAGGTTATCTAGATTTTCACCTATGTTTCATTTCAGAATTTTAAGAATTTTCCATTTTACACTTAGGTCTGATAACCATTTTGAGTTAATTTTTGTGGAAAGCGTAAGGTCATTGTCCATATTCATTTTTTAACATGTGAATGCCCAGTTGTTCCAGCTTTATTTGTTTAAAAACTAATCTTTTTCCAGTGTATTGCCTTTGATCTTTTGTCAAACATCAGTTGACTATAGTTTTGTGTGTGTATTTCTGAGTTTTCTATTCTGCTCCATTGATCAATTTGTGTATTCTTTCACCAATATTACACTGTCTTTTTATAACTTTATCTTTTTGTCAGGAAGGGTCAGTTCTAAAACTTTTAAATTTTTCTTCAATTTTTCATTGGCTAATATAGGTTTTTGTCTTTCTAAACATTAGAATCCTTTTAAAAATATATCCACAAAGTAATTTGCTGGGATTTTGATTGGCATTGTGAATCTATAGATCAAGTTGGGAAGAATTGACATCTTAACATTATTGAATCTTCTTTCCATGAACATTTTCCTCATATAGATCTTTAACATAATTTGATAGATTTATGACAATTTTTTTGGTATTAATGTTATGGTGTTGTGCCTTTAGTTTCTAATTCCAATTATTCTTTGATGGTATATAAGAAACCAAAATTTTTTAATATTAAATCCCTGTATCCTGCAACCTAGTATAGGCATTTTCTACATAGAGAGTTATGTTACCTGAGAAGAAAGATGGTTATATTTCTATGCAAAGTGTGTATCTTTATTTTGCTTTGTTTCTCTTATTTTATTAGATAAGACTTCCAGTACAATGTTGACTAAGAATGATGAAAGGGAGGGAGGAGCTTCAAGATGGCGGAACAGTAAGACACGGAGATCACCTTCCTCCCCACAAATACATAAGAAATACATCTACATGTGGAAAAACTCCTAAAGAACACCTACTGAATGCTGGCAGAAGACCTCAGACCTCCCCAAAAGCAAGAAACTCCCCACGCACCTGGGTAGGGTAAAAGAAAAAAGAAAAAACAGAGACAAACAATAGGGACAGGACCTGCACCAGTGGGAGGGAGCTGTGAAGGAGGAAAGGTTTCCACACAGTAGGAGTCCCTTCATGGGTGGAGACTGCAGGTGGTGGAGGGTGGAGGTTCGGAGCCATGGAGGAGAGTGCAGCAACAGGGGTGCTGAGGGCAAAGTGGAGAGATTCCCACACAGAAGATCGGTGCCAACTAGCACTCACCATCCGAGAGGCTTGTCTGCTCACCCGCCGGGAGGGGTGGCTGGGAGCTGAGGCTTGGGCTTCGGAGGTCGGATCCCAGGAAGAGGACTCAGGTTGCTGCGTGAATACAGCCTGAAGGGGCTAGTGCACCACAGCTAGCCAGGAGGGAGTCTGGAAAAAGTCTGGAGCTACCAAAGAGACAGGAGACTTTTTCTTGCATCTTTGTTTCATGGTGTGCGAGGATAGGGGATTAAGAGCACTGCTTAAATGAGCTCCAGAGATGGGCGGAGCCGTGGTTATCAGCGCAGACCCCAGAGACGGGCATGGGATGCTGAGGCTGCTGCTGCCGCCATGAAGCCTGTGTGCAAGCACAGGTCCCTCTACAAACTACCCTTCCTGGGAGTCTGTGCAGCCCGCCACTGCCGTGGGTCCTGTGATACAGGGACAACTGCCCCAGGAGAATGCATGGCGCACATCAGGCTGTTGCAACGTCATGACGGGACTCTGCCGCTGCAGGCTTGCCCCGCATCCATACCCCTCCCTCCCCCAGTCTGAGTGAGCCAGAACCCCTGAATCAGCTGCTCCTTAAACCACGGTGACCTACATGCAGAGGCCAGTCCAAATCCAAGGTTGAACCCCGGGAGTCCTGTGAACAAAGAAGAGAAAGGGAAATTACTCCCAGAAGGCTCAGGAGGAGCAGATTAAATCTCCACAATCAACTTGATGTACCATGCATCTGTGAAATACCTGAATAGAGAACAAATCATCTCAAATTGAGGGGGTGAACTTTGCGAGCAACAATATATATATTTTTACCACTATTTCTCTCTTTGTGAGTGTGTATGTGTATCCTTCTGTGTGTGATTTTCACTATATAGCTTTGCTTTTACCATTTGTCTTAGGGTTCTGTCTGTGTGTTTTTGCTTCTTTGTTTGTTTTTATTATTAAAATTTTTTTTTCGTAATACTTTTTTAATTTTAATAACTTTATTTTATTTTGTTTTATCTTCTTCTTTCTTTGTTTCGTTTTTTTCTCCCTTTTATTCTGAGCCATGTGAAGTACAGGCTCTTGGTGCTCCAGCCAGGCGTCAGGGCTGTGCCACTGAGGTGGGAGAGCCAAGTTCAGAAAACTGGTCCACAAGAGATGTCTCAGCCCCATGTAATATCAAATGGTGAAAATCTCCCAGAGATCTCCATCTCAACACCAAGATCCAGCTTCACTCAATGACCAGCAAGCTACAGTGCAGGACACCCTATGCCAAATAGCTAACAAGACAGGAACACAACACCATCCATTAGCACAGAGGCTGCCTAAAATCATAATAAGGCCACAGACAACCCAAAACACACCACCAGACATGAACCTGCCCACCAGAAAGACAAGATCCAGCCTCATTCACCAGAACAGGGGCACTAGTCCCCTCCACCAGGAGGCCTTCCAGCCAGGCGTCAGGGCTGTGCCACTGAGGTGGGAGAGCCAAGTTCAGAAAACTGGTCCACAAGAGATGTCTCAGCCCCATGTAATATCAAATGGTGAAAATCTCCCAGAGATCTCCATCTCAACACCAAGATCCAGCTTCACTCAATGACCAGCAAGCTACAGTGCAGGACACCCTATGCCAAATAGCTAACAAGACAGGAACACAACACCATCCATTAGCACAGAGGCTGCCTAAAGTCATAATGAGGCCACAGGCAACCCAAAACACACCACCAGACATGAACCTGCCCACCAGAAAGACAAGATCCAGCCTCATTCACCAGAACAGGGGCACTAGTCCCCTCCACCAGGAGGCCTACACAACCCACTGAGCCAACCTTAGCCACTGGGGACAGACACCAAAAACAACAGTAACTACGAACCTGCAGCCTGCACAAAGGAGACCCCAAGCACAGTAAGTTACACAAAATGAGAAGAAAGAGAAACACACAGCAGATGAAGGAGCAAGGGAAAAACCGACCAGACCTAACAAATAAAAAGGAAATCAGCCATCTACCGGAAAAAGAATTCAGAATAATGATAGTAAAGATGATACAAAATCTTGGAAATAGAATGGAGAAAAAAAAGAAATGTTTAACAAGAACCTAGAAGAACTAACAAGCAAACAGAGATGAAGAACACAATAATGAAATTAAAAATTATCTAGAAGGGATCAATAGCAGAATAACTGAGGCAGAAGAACGGATAAGTGACCTGGAAGATAAAATAGTGGAAATAACTGCTGCAGAGCAGAATAAATAAAAAAGAATGAAAAGAATTGGGGACAGTCTCAGAGACCTCTGGGACACCATTAAATGTACCAACATTCAAATCATAGGGGTCCCAGAAAAAGAAGAGAAAAAGAAGGGACTGAGAAAATATTTGAAGAGATTATAGTTGAAAACTTCCCTAATATGGGAAAGGCAATAGTTAATCAAGTACAGGAAGCACAGAGAGTCCCATAGAAGATAAATCCAAGGAGAAACACACCAAGACACATATAAATCAAACTATCAAAAATTAAATACAGGAGAAGAGAGAAGATGGCAGAAAAGTAAGACGTGGAGATCACCTTCCTCCTCACAGATACATCAGAAATACATCTACACGTGGAACTGCTCCTATAGAACACCCATGAACGCTGGCAGAAGACCTCAGACCTCCCAAAAGGCAAGAAACACCCCACGTACCTGGGTAGGGCAAAAGAAAAAAGAATAAACAGAGACAAAAGAATAGGGATGGGACCTGCACCAGTGGGAGGGAGCTGTGAAGGAGGAAAGGTTCCCATGTACTAGAAGCCCCTTTACAGGTGGAGACTGCGGGTGGCAGAGGGGGAACTTCAGAGCCACAGAAGAGAGGGCAGCAACAGGGTGCGGATAGCAAAGCAGAGATTCCCGCACAGAGGATTGGTACCGACCAGCACTCACCAGTCCGAGAGGCTTGTCTGCTCACCCGACGGGAAGGGCGGTGTCTGGGAGCTGAGCCTCGGGCTTCGGTCGGATCCCAGGGAGACGTCTGGGGTTGGCAGCGTGAAAACAGCCTGAAGGGGTTAGTGCACCACGGCTAGCCGCGAGGGAGTCTGGGAGAAGTCTGGAGCTGCCGAAGAGGCAAGAGACCTTTTCTTCCCTCTTTGCTTCCTGGTGCGTGAGGAGAGGGGTTTAAGTGTGCCGCTTAAAGGAGCTCCAGAGACGGGCGCGGAGCTGCCGAAGAGGCAAGAGACTTTTTCTTGCCTCTTTGTTTCCTGGTGCGAGAGTAGAGGGGATTAAGCGGACCATGTAAAGGAGCTCCAGAAACGGGCGCGAGGCGCGGCTGTCGGTGCGGACACCAGAGACGGGTATGGGATACTAGGATTGCTGCCGCCGCCACCAAGAGGCTTGTGTGCGAGCACAGGTCACTTTCCACACGTCCCCTCCCGGGAGCCTGTGCAGCCCGCCACTGCCGGGGTCCCGGGATCCAGGGACAGCTTCCCTGGGAGAAGGCGCGGGGTGCCTCGGGCTGGTGCAGCATCACGCCGGCCGCTGCCGCTGCAGGCTCGCCCTGCATCTATGCCCTTCCCTCCCCCCAGAGTGTGCCAGAGCCCCCGAATCAGCTGCTCTTTTAACCCTGTCCTGTCTGAGCGAAGAGTAGATGCCCTCGGACGACCTATGCGTAGAGGCAGGGCCAAGTGCAAAGCTGAACCCCAGGAGCTGTGCGAACAAAGAGGAGAGGGCGAGATCTCTCCCATCAGCCTCAGAAGCAGCGGATTAAAGCTCCACAATCAAATTGAAGTGCCCTGCATCTGTGGAAAACCTGAATAGACAGCGAATCATACCAAGTTGAGGAGGTGGACTTTGGGAGCAAGATATATTATTATTTCCCCCTTTTTTTCCTTTTTGTGAGTGTGTATGTGTGTGCTGCTGTGTGAGATTTTGTCTGTATAGCTTTGCTTTCACCATTTGTCCTAGGGTTCTGACCGACCCGTTTTTTTTAATAAAATTTTTCTTCTTAATAATTATTATTTATTATAATAACTATATTTTATCCTACTTTATTTTGTCTTCTTCCTTCCTTCCTTCCTTCCTTTCGTCCTTTCTTCTTTCCTTCCTTTCTTCCTTCCTCCCTCCATCCCATCCTTCCTTCCTTTCTTCCTTCCTTTCTTTCTTTCCTTTCTATTTTTTCTCCCTTTTATTTTGAGCTGTGTGAATTAAAGGCTCTTGGCACTCCAGCCAGGCATCAGGGCTCTGTCTCTGAAGTGGGAGAACCAACGTCAGGACACTGGTCCACAAGAGACCTCCTAGCTGCACATAATATCAAATGGCGAAAATCTCCAAGAGATCTCCATCTCAACACCAAGACCCAGCTTCACTCAACGACCAGCAACCTACAATGCTGGACACCCTATGCCCAACAAGTAGCAATACAGGACGACAACCCCATCCATTAGCAGAGAGGCTGCCTAAAATCATAATAAGGCTACCAACATCCCAAAACACACCACCAGACGTGGACCTGCCCACCAGAAAGACAAGATCCAACCTCATCCACCAGGACATAGGCACTAGTACCCCCAACCAGGAAACCTACTCAACCCACTGAACCAACCTTAGCCACTGGGGACAGTCACTAAAAACAACGGGAACTACGAACCTGTAGCCTGCAAAAACAGACCCCAAACACAGTAAGCAAAATGAAAAGACTGAAAAACACACATCAGATGAACGACCAAGGTAAAAACCCAACAGACCTAACAAATGAAGAGGAAATAGGCAGTCTACCTGAGAAAGAATTCAGAATAATGATAGTAAAGTTGATCTAAAATCTTAGAAATAGAATAGACAAATTGCAAGAAAGCAGAGCAGAATAAAGAAAAAAGAATGAAAAGAACTGAGGACAGTCTCAGAGACCTCTGGGACAATATTACACGCACCAATATTCGAATTGTAGGGGTCCCAGAAGAAGAAGAGAAAAAGAAAGGGACTGAGAAAATATTTGAAGAGATTATAGTTGAAAACTTCCCTAATATAGGAAAGGAAAAAGTCAGTCAATTCCAGGAAGCACAGAGAGTACCATACAGGATAAATCCAAGAAGAAACATGCCAAGACACATAATAATCAAACTGTCAAAAATTAAATCAAAGAAAACATATTAAAAGCAGCAAGGGAAAAACAACAAATAACACACAAGGGAATCCCCATAACGTTAAGAGCTGTTCTTACAGCAGAAACTCTGCAAGCCAGAAGGGAGTGGCAGGACATATTTAAAGTGATGAAAGAGAAAAACCTACAATCAAGATTACCCTACCCAGCAAGGATCTCATTCAGATTTGATGGAGAAATTAAAAGCTTTACAGACAACAAAAGCTAAGAGAGTTCAGCACCACCAAACCAGCTTTACAACAAATAGTAAAGGAGCTTCTCCAGGCAGGAAACACATGAGAAGGAAAAGACCTACAATAGTAAACCCAAAGCAATTAAGAAAATGTTAGTAGCAACATACATATCAATAAGTACCTTAAATGTAAATGGATTAAATGCTCCAACCAAAAGACATAGAGTGTCTATGGATACAAAAACAAGAACCGTATATATGCTGTCTACAAGAAACCCACTTCAGACCTAGGGACACAAACAGACTGAAAGTGAGGGGATGGAAAAAGATATTCCATGCAAGAGGAAATGAACAGAAAGCTGGACTAGCAATTCTCACATCAGACTAAATAGACTTTAAAACAAAGACTATTACAAGAGACAAAGACGGACACTAAATAATGATCAAGGGATCAAGATAAGAAGAATATATAATTATAAACATTTATGCACCCAACATAGGAGCACCTCAATACATTAGGCAAATACTAACACCCATAAAAGTGGAAATCGAAAGTAACACAATCATAGTAGGGGACTATAACACCCTACTTTCACCAATGGACAGATCATCCAAAATGAAAATAAATAAGGAAACACAAGCTTTACGTGATACATTAAACAAGATTGACTTAATTGATATTCATAGGACATTCCATCCAAAAACAACAGAATATATATTTTTCTCAAGTGCTCATGGAACATTCCCCAGGATAGATCATATCTTGTTTCAAAAATCAAGCCTTGGTAATTTAAGAAAATTGAAATCTTATCAAGTATCTTTTCCGACCACAATGCCATGAGACTAGATATCAATTACAAGAAAAAATCTGTAAGAAATACAAACACATGGAGCCACTAAAACACACTGCTTAATAAGCAAGAGATCATTGACGACATCAAAGAGGAAATAAAAAAATACTTAGAAACAAATGACAATTGAAAACACAACAACCCAAAACCTATGGGATGCAGCAAAACGAGTTCTAAGAGGGAAGTTTATAACAATACAATCCTACCTTAAGAAACAAGAACCATATCAAATAAACAGCCTAACCTTATACCTAAAGCAATTAGAGAAAGAAGAACAAAAATCCCCTAAGTCAGCAGAAGGAAAGAAATCATAAATATCAGATGAGAGATAAATGAAAAAGAAATGAAGGTAACGATAGCAAAGATCAATAAAATTAAAAGGTGGTTCTTTGAGAAGATAAACAAAATTGATAAACCATTAGTGAGAGGTATCAAGAAAATAAGGGAGAAGACTCAAATCAATAGAATTAGAAATGAAAAAGGAGAAGTAAAAACTGAAACTGAAGAAATACAAAGGATCATGAGAGATTACTACAAGCAACTGTATGCCAATAAAATGGACAACATGGTAGAAATGGACAAATTCTTACAAATGCACAACGTGCCGAGTCTGAACCAGGAAGAAATAGAAAATATGAAGAGACCAATCACAAGCACTGAAATTGCAACTGTGATTAAAAATCTTCCAACAAACAAGAGCCCAGGACCAGATGTCTATAGAGGCGAATTCTATCAAACATTTGGAGAGGAGCTAACACCTATCCTTCTCAGAATCTTCCAAAATAGAGCAGCGGGACGAACATTCCCAAACTCATTCTACGAGGCCACCAACACTCTGATACCAAAACCACACAAAGATGTCACAAAGAAAGAAAACTACAGGCCAATATCACTGATGAACATAGTTGCAAAAACCCTCAACAAAATACTAGCAAACAGAATCCAACAGAACATTAAAAGGA
>NC_041234.1:38048778-38051468 GCF_002837175.3 Physeter macrocephalus | reverse complement strand
ACAAGACAAGGTTGCCCACTCTCACCACTCTTATTCAACATCGTTTTGGAAGTTTTAGCCACAAGAATCAGAGAAGAAAAGAAATAAAAGGAATCCAAATTGGAAAAGAAGAAATAAAGCTGTCACTGTTTGCAGATAACTTGATACAATACATAAAGAATCCTAAAGATTGTACCAGAAAACTACTAGAGCTAATCAATGAATTTGGTAAAGTAGCAGGATACAAAATTCATGCACAGAAATCTCTGGCATTCCTATACACTAGTGATGAAAAATCTCAAAGTGAAATTAAGAAAACACTCCCATTTACCATGGCAACAAAAAGAATAAAATATCTAGGAATAAACCTACCTAAGGAGGCAAAAAACCTGTATGCAGATAATTATAAGACACTTATGAAAGAAATTAAATATGATACAAATAGATGCAGAGATATTCCATGTTCTTGGATTGGAAGAATCAACATTGTGAAAATGACTAGTACCCAAAGAAATCTACAGATTGAGTTGAATACCTATCAAACTACCAATGGCATTTTTCACAGAAGAGAGCATATTTTGTATGATGTTTATTCTTTTAAATTTGTTAAGGCATATTTTGGATCAGAGTGTAACTTATTATTGTGAATTTTTCACGTGAGTCTTGGAAAAAAGTTTTTTCTGTTGTTGTTCAATACTTTTAAAACAAATGTCAACTGGATCCAACTGAGAAAATGTGCTGTTCAGTTCAGCTATATCGTTGCTGATTTTTTGCATGCTGGATCTGTCAATTATTGATATAAGGTGTTCAAGTCTCAAACTATAATATCCACTTCATGCATTTCTTCTTTAAATTATCCGTTTTTGCCTCATGCCTTTTCATCTCTTTCATTAGGTGTATACACATATAGGATTCAATAACTGATGCCATATATACACTACCAAATGTAAAATAGCTAGCTAGTGGGAGGCAGCCACATACCACAGGGAGATCAGCTCAGTGCATTGTGACCACCTAGAGGGGTGGGATAAGGAGGGTGGGAGGGAGGGAGATGCAAGAGAGAAGAGATATGGGGATATACGTATATGTATAACTGATTCACTTTGTTATAAAGCAGAAACTAACACACCATTGTAAAGCAATTATACTCCAATAAAGATGTTAAAAAATATTTGATGTCTTTATCATATGTCATAGCTCTTTATCCCTAAAAATTTTTTCTATTTCTGAGGTTAGCTTTGCTTGAAATTCATATAGAAAATCCATCTTTCTTTCTTTTTCCCAAAGATTTATTGAAGTAAAATTGATACATAAATTGTATATATTTAAGGTGCACAACCTGAATATTTAATACATATTATGAGATGATTACCACACACAAGAAAATCAACACATCCACTTCCTCACATACTTACCATTATTTATCTATTTATTCATTTATTTTTTCATTTTTTTGAGAGAAAACGTAAGATCTACTCTCTTAGCAAATTATGAATATACAATTCAGAATTATTATCTCTAGTCATCATATTGTTAATTAGGTCTCCATAATTTATTCATTTTGTCGTTGAAAGTATTTATGCTTTGACCAATATGTTCTCATTTTTCTCACCTCACCCAGCACCTGGCAACCACCATTCTACTTTTGAGTTATTTAAGTTTGACTATCCTGGATTTCACATTAAAAGAGATCATACAATATTTGTCTTTCTGTGTCTTGCTTATTTTGCTTAGGATAAGTGGTCACAATTTTTGAAATTTGTTACAAATGGCAACATTTTCTTCTCTTATGTCTGAAGAAAATTCCATTGTATATATAAATTACATTTTCTTTAATATCCATTGAGAGATACTTAGGATGCTTTCATATCTTAGGCACTGAGAATAGTGCTGCAATAAATATGGAATGCAGTTACCTCTTTGAGACAGTGATTTAATTTTCTTTGGATATACATAGAAAAATTGAAATCTCTGGACCATATGGTAGTTCAATGTTTTTTTACTGAAGTGTATTTAATTTACAATAATGTGTTAGTTTATAGTATATCATAAGGCTATTCATATACTGTTTCAGATTACATTCCATTATAGGTTATTAGAAGACATTTAATATTATTTCCGATGTTACACAGTTAATCCCTGTTGTTTACATATTTTATGTATAGTAGTTTCTATCCTTTAATAACATACTTCTAATTTATCCCTACCCAGCCTTCTTTTCTCCTTTGGTGACTGAAAGTTTTATTATTTTTCTTTCTATGTCTAAGAGTCTGTTTCTGTTTTTTTTTAAAACATCTTTATTGGAGTATAATTGCTTTACAATGGTGTGTTGGTTTCTGCTTTATAACAAAGTGAATCAGTTATACATATACATATCTTCCCATATCACTTCACTCTTGTGTCTCCCTCCCTCCTACCCTCTCTATCCCACCCCTCTATGTGGTCACAAAGCACCGAGCTGATCTCCCTGTGCTATGCAGCTGCTTCCCACTAACTATCTATTTTACGTTTGGTAGAGTATATATGTCCATGCCACTCTCACTTTGTCGCAGCTTTCCCTTCCCCCTCCCCATATCCACAAGTCCATTCTCTAGTAGGTCTGTGTCTTTATTTCAGTCTTTCCCCTAGGTAATTCATGACATTTTTTTCCTTAGATTCCATATATATGTGTTAGCATACGGTATTTGTCTTTCTCTTTCTGACTTACTTCA
>NC_041234.1:38045596-38048062 GCF_002837175.3 Physeter macrocephalus | reverse complement strand
GTGAGCCATGGCCGCTGAGCCTGCGCGTCCGGAGCCTGTGCTCCGCAACGGGAGAGGCCACAGCAGAGGAAGGCCCGCATACCACCAAAAAAAAAAAAAAAAAAAAAAGGATCTTGCTGTTATTTATGTCATAGAGTGCTCTGCCTATGTTTCCTCTAAGAGTTTGACAGTTTCTGGCCTTACATTTAGGTCTTTAATCCATTTTGCTCTTATTTTTGTGTATAGTGTTAGGGAGTGTTCTAATCTCATACTTTTACATGTACCTGTGCAGTTTTCCCAGCACCACTAATTGAAGAGGCTGTCCTTTCTCTACTGTACATTCCTGCCTCCTTTATCAAAGATAAGGTGACCATACGTGCGTGGGTTTATCTCTGGGATTTCTATCCTGTTCCATTGATCTATATTTCTGTTACTGTGCCAGGACCATATTGTTTTCATTACTGTAGCTTTGTAGTATAGTCTGAACACAGGAAGCCTGATTCCTGCAAGTCCGTTTTTCAAGACTGCTTTGGCTATTCAGGGTATTTGTGTTTCCATACAAATTGTGAAACTTTTTTTTCTACTTCTGTGAAAAATGCTAGTGGTAGTTTGATACGGATTGCATTGAATCTGTAGATTGCTTTGGGTAATAGAGTCATTTTCATAATGTTGATTTTTCCAATCCAAGAACATGGTATATCTCTCCATCTATTTGTATCATCTTTAATTTCTTTCATCAGTGTCATAATTTTCTGCATATAGGTCTTTTATCTCCTTATGTAAGTTTATTCCTAGATATTTTATTCTTTTTTTTGCAGTGGTCAACGGGAGTGTTTCCTTAATTTCACTCTCAGATTTTTCATCATTAGTGTATAGGAATGCCAGAGATTTCTGTGCATGAATTTTGTATCCTGCTACTTTACCAAGTTAATTGATTAGCTCTAGTAGTTTTCTGGTAGCATCTTTAGGATCCTCTATGTACAGTATCATATCATCTGTGAACAGTGACAGCTTTTCTTCTTCTTTTCCAATTTGGACTCCTTTTATTTCCTTTTCTTCTCTGATTACTGGGGCTAAAACTCCCAAAACTATGTTGAATAAGAGTGGTGAGAATGGGCAACCTTGTCGTGTTCCTTGTGTTAGTGGAAGTGGTTTCAGTTTTTCACCATTGAGGACGATGTTGGCTGTGGATTTGTCATATATGGCCTTTATTATGTTGAGGAAAGTTCCCTCTATGCCTACTTTCTGCAGGGTTTTTATCATAAATGGGTGTTGAATTTTGTCAAAAGCTTTCTCTGCATCTATTGAGATGATCACATGGTTTTTCTTCTTCAGTTTGTTGATATGGTGTGTCACGTTGATTGATTTGCGTATATTGAAGAATCCTTGCATTCCTGGAATAAACCCCACTTGATCATGGTGTATGATCCTTTTAATGTGCTGTTGGATTCTGTTTGCTAGTATTTTGTTGAGGATTTTTTCATCTATGTTCATCAGTGATATTGGCCTGTAGTTTTCTTTCTTCCTGACATTTTTGTGTGGTTTTGGTATCAGTGTGATGGTGGCCTCGTAGAATGAGTTCGGGAGTGTTCCTCCCTCTGCTATATTTTGGAAGAGTTTGAGAAGGTTAGGTGTTAGCTCTTCTCTAAATGTTTGATAGAATTTGCCTGTATAGCCATCTGGTCCTGGGGTTTTGTTTGAAGATTTTTAATCACAGTTTCAATTTCAGTGCTTGTGTGTGTTGTGTTCATATTTTCTATTTCTTCCTGATTCAATCTTGGCAGTTATGCATTTCTAAGAATTTGTCCATTTCTTCCAGGTTGTCCATTTTGTTGGCATAGAATTGCTTGTAGTAATCTCTCATGATCTTTTGTATTTCTGCAGTGTCAGTTGCTACTTCACCCTTTTCATTTCTAATTCTATTGATTTGAGTCTTCTCCCTTTTTTTCTTGATGAGTATGGCTAATGGGTTATCAATTTTATTTATCTTCTCACAGAACCAGGTTTTAGTTTTGTTGATCTTTGCTATTGTTTCCTTCATTTCTTTTTCACTTATTTCTGATCTGATCTTTATGATTTCTTTCCTTCTGCTAACTTTGGAGTTTTATTGTTCTTCTTTCTCTAATTGCTTTAGGTGCAAGTTTACATTGTTTATTCGAGATGTCTACAGTTTCTTAAGGTAGGATTGTATTGCTATGAACTTCCCTGTTAGAACTGGTTTTGCTGCATCCGATAGGTTTTGGGTCATCGTGTCTCCATTGTCATTTGTTTCTAGGTATTTCTTGATTTCGTCTTTAATTTCTTCAGTAATCACTTCGTTATTATGTAGTGCATTGTTTAGCCTCCATGTGTTTGTATTTTTTACAGATCTTTTCCTGTAATTCATATGTAACCTCATAGCGTTGTGGTTGGAAAAGATACTTGATACGATTTCAATTTTCTTAAATTTACCAAGGCTAGATTTGTGACCCAATATATGATCTATCC